>NC_072771.1:24692364-24846088 GCF_022539595.1 Amphiprion ocellaris | reverse complement strand
TTTTGGGCGACATGCTATACTACGACATTTTTAGAGTGACATGCTATACTACGACATTTTTAGAGTGACATGCTATACTCTGACGTTTTTTGGGTGACATGCTAAACTATGACGTTTTTTCAGCCACATGCTATACTATGACGATTTTTTGGTGACATGCTATACTATTACGTTTTTTGAGCGACATGCTATACTATGACATTTTTTGGACCAAACGCTATACTATTACGTTTTTTGGACCAAACGCTATACTATGACGTTTTTAGAGCGACATGCTATACTACGACATTTTTAGAGTGACATGCTATACGATGACGTTTTTTGGACGACATGCTATACTATGATGTTTTTTGAGCGAAATGCTATACTATGACGTTTTTAGAGTGACATGCTATACTATGACGTTTTTAGAGCGACATGCTATAGTATGACGTTTTTAGAGCGACATGCTATGCTATGACGTTTTTAGAGCAACATGCTATACTATGACGTTTTTAGAGCGGCATGCTATACTATGACGTTTTTAGAGTGACATGCTACACTACGACGTTTTTTGAGCCACATGCTATACTAAGACGTTTTTTGGGCGACATACTATACTATGACGTTTTTTGAGCAACTTGCTATACTATGACGTTTTTTGGACGACATGCTATACTATAACGTTTTTAGAGCGACATGCTATACTATGACGTTTTTAGAGCGACATGCAATATTCTGACGTTTTTAGAGCGACATGCTATACTATGACGTTTTTAGAGCGGCATGCTATAGTATGACGTTTTTAGAGTGACATGCTATAGTATGACGTTTTTAGAGCGACATGCTATACCATGACGTTTTCAGAGCGACATGCTATACTATGACGTTTTTTGGACAACATGATATGACGTTTTTTGAGCGACATGCTATACTATGATGTTTTTTTGGCGACGTGCTATAGCATGATGTTTTTTGAGCGACATGCTATACTATGATGGTTTTAGAGCGACATGCTATAGTATGACGTTTTTAGAGTGACATGCTATAATATGACGTTTTTAGAGCGACATGCTATACTATGACGTTTTTTGGGCGACATGCTATACTACGACATTTTTAGAGCGACATGCTACAGTATGACGTTTTTAGAGTGACATGCTATAATACATTTTTAGAGTGACATGCTATACTCTGACGTTTTTTGGGTGACATGCTACACTATGAAGTTTTTTCAGCCACATGCTATACTATGACGATTTTTTGGCGACATGCTATACTATGACGTTTTTTGAGCGACATACTATACTATGACGTTTTTTGGACCAAACGCTATACTATGACGTTTTTAGAGCGACATGCTATACTACGACATTTTTAGAGTGACATGCTATACGATGACATTTTTTGGACGACATGCTATACTATGATGTTTTTTGAGTGAAATGCTATACTATGACGTTTCTAGAGTGCCATGCTATACTATGACGTTTTTAGAGCGACATGCTATAGTATGACGTTTTTAGAGTGACATGCTACACTACGACATTTTTTGAGCCACATGCTATACTATGACGTTTTTTGAGCCACATGCTACACTAAGACGTTTTTTGGGCGACATACTATACTATGACGTTTTTTGAGCAACTTGCTATACTATGACGTTTTTTGGACCAAAGGCTATACTATGACATTTTTAGAGCGACATGCTATACTATGATGTTTTCAGAGCGACATGCTATACTATGATGTTTTTAGAGTGACATTCTATATTCTGACGTTTTTAGAGCGACATGCTATAGTATGACGTTTTTAGAGTGACATGCTATAGTATGACGTTTTTAGAGCGACATGCTATACTATGACGTTTTTAGAGCGACATGCTATACTATGACGTTTTTAGAGCGACATGCTATACTATGACGTTTTTTGGGCGACATGCTATACTACGACATTTTTAGAGCGACATGCTATACTATGATGTTTTTTGAGCGAAATGCTATACTATGACGTTTTTTGGGCGACATACTATACTATGACGTTTTTTGAGCAACTTGCTATACTATGACGTTTTTTGGACGACATGCTATACTATAACGTTTTTAGAGCGACATGCTATACTATGACGTTTTTAGAGCGACATGCAATATTCTGACGTTTTTAGAGCGACATGCTATACTATGACGTTTTTAGAGCGGCATGCTATAGTATGACGTTTTTAGAGTGACATGCTACAGTATGATGTTTTTAGAGCGACATGCTATACCATGACGTTTTCAGAGCGACATGCTATACTATGACGTTTTTTGGACAAAATGATATGACGTTTTTAGAGTGACATGCTATAATATGACATTTTTAGAGCGACATGCTATACTATGACATTTTTAGAGCGAAATGCTATACTATGACGTTTTTTGGGCGACATGCTATACTACGACATTTTTAGAGCGACATGCTACAGTATGACGTTTTTAGAGTGACATGCTATACTCTGACGTTTTTTGGGTGACATGCTACACTACGAAGTTTTTTCAGCCACATGCTATGCTATGAAGGTTTTTTGGCGACATGCTATACTATGACGTTTTTTGAGCGAAATGCTATACTATGACGTTTTTTGGACCAAACGCTATACTATGACGTTTTTAGAGCGACATGCTATACTACGACATTTTTGGAGTCACATGCTACACGATGACATTTTTTGGACGACATGCTATACTATGATGTTTTTTGAGCGAAATGCTATACTATGACGTTTCTAGAGTGACATGCTATACTATGACGTTTTTAGAGCGACATGCTATAGTATGACGTTTTTAGAGTGACATGCTACACTACGACATTTTTTGAGCCACATGCTATACTGTGACGTTTTTTGAGCGACATGCTACACTAAGACGTTTTTTGGGCGACATACTATACTATGACGTTTTTTGAGCAACTTGCTATACTATGACGTTTTTTGGGCCAAAGGCTATACTATGACATTTTTAGAGCGACATGCTATACTATGATGTTTTCAGAGCGGCATGCTATAGTATGACGTTTTTAGAGTGACATGCTATAGTATGACGTTTTTAGAGCGACATGCTATACTATGACGTTTTCAGAGCGACATGCTATACTATGACGTTTTTTTGGACAACATGATATGACGTTTTTTGAGCGACATGCTACACTATGAAGTTTTTTCAGCCACATGCTATACTATGACGATTTTTTGGCGAGATGCTATACTATGACGTTTTTTGAGCAACATGCTATACTATGACGTTTTTTGGACCAAACGCTTTACTATGACGTTTTTTGGACCAAACGCTATACTATGACGTTTTTAGAGCGACATGCTATACTACGACATTTTTAGAGTGACATGCTATATGATGACGTTTTTTGGACGACATGCTATACTATGATGTTTTTTGAGCGAAATGCTATACTATGACTTTTTTGGGCGACATACTATACTATGACGTTTTTTGAGCAACTTGCTATACTATGACGTTTTTTGGACGACATGCTATACTATAACGTTTTTAGAGCGACATGCTATACTATGACGTTTTTAGAGCGACATGCAATATTCTGACGTTTTTAGAGCGACATGCTATACTATGACGTTTTTAGAGCGGCATGCTATAGTATGACGTTTTTAGAGTGACATGCTATAGTATGACGTTTTTAGAGCGACATGCTATACCATGACGTTTTCAGAGCGACATGCTATACTATGACGTTTTTTGGACAACATGATATGACGTTTTTAGAGTGACATGCTATAATATGACGTTTTTAGAGCGACATGCTATACTATGACATTTTTAGAGCGAAATGCTATACTATGACGTTTTTTGGGCGACATGCTATACTACGACATTTTTAGAGCGACATGCTACAGTATGACGTTTTTAGAGTGACATGCTATACTACGACATTTTTAGAGTGACATGCTATACTCTGACGTTTTTTGGGTGACATGCTACACTACGAAGTTTTTTCAGCCACATGCTATGCTATGAAGATTTTTTGGCGACATGCTATACTATGACGTTTTTTGAGCGAAATGCTATACTATGACGTTTTTTGGACCAAACGCTATACTATGACGTTTTTAGAGCGACATGCTATACTACGACATTTTTGGAGTCACATGCTACACGATGACATTTTTTGGACGACATGCTATACTATGATGTTTTTTGAGCGAAATGCTATACTATGACGTTTCTAGAGTGACATGCTATACTATGACGTTTTTAGAGCGACATGCTATAGTATGACGTTTTTAGAGTGACATGCTACACTACGACATTTTTTGAGCCACATGCTATACTGTGACGTTTTTTGAGCGACATGCTACACTAAGACGTTTTTTGGGCGACATACTATACTATGACGTTTTTTGAGCAACTTGCTATACTATGACGTTTTTTGGGCCAAAGGCTATACTATGACATTTTTAGAGCGACATGCTATACTATGATGTTTTCAGAGCGGCATGCTATAGTATGACGTTTTTAGAGTGACATGCTATAGTATGACGTTTTTAGAGCGACATGCTATACTATGACGTTTTCAGAGCGACATGCTATACTATGACGTTTTTTGGACAACATGATATGACGTTTTTTGAGCGACATGCTACACTATGAAGTTTTTTCAGCCACATGCTATACTATGACGATTTTTTGGCGAGATGCTATACTATGACGTTTTTTGAGCGACATGCTATACTATGACGTTTTTTGGACCAAACGCTATACTATGACGTTTTTTGGACCAAACGCTATACTATGACGTTTTTAGAGCGACATGCTATACTACGACATTTTTAGAGTGACATGCTATAATGATGACGTTTTTTGGACGACATGCTATACTATGAAGTTTTTAGAGCCACATGCTATACTATGACATTTTAAATGAGACATGCTATAGTATGATGTTTTTAGAGCGACATGCTATACTATGACGTTTTTTGGACGACATACTATGCTATGACGTTTTTTGGACGACATGATATACTATGGCGTTTTTAGAGCGACATGCCATAGTATGACGATTTTAGAGCGACATGCTATACTATGATGTTTTAAGAGCGACATGCTATACTGTGACGTTTTTTGGGCGACATGCTATACTATGACATTTTTAGAGCGACATGCTATACTATGACGTTTTTAGGGTGACATGCTATACTCTGACATTTTTTGGGTGACATGCTAAACTATGACGTTTGTTGAAGCAAAGATTATACTATGACATTTTTAGAGCAACATGCTATACTGTGATGTTTTTTGAACCACATGCTATACTATGATGTCTTTTGAGCGACATGCTATAGTATGACGTTTTTAGAGCGACATGCTATAGTATGACGTTTTTAGAGCGACATGCTATGCTATGACGTTTTTAGAACGACATGCTATACAATGACGTTTTTAGAGCGACATGCTTTACTATGACGTTTTTAGAGCGACATGCTATAGTATCACGTTTTTAGAGTGACATGCTATGCTATGACGTTTTTAGAATGACATGCTATACAATGACGTTTCTAGAGCGACATGCTATAGTATGACGTTTTTACAGCAACATGCTATACTGTGACGTTGTTTGGGCGACATGCTATACTATGACATTTTGTTGAACGACATGCTATACTATGACATTTTTAGAGCAACATACTATGATGTTTTTTGAACCACATGCTATACTATGATGTCTTTTGAGCGACATGCTATAGTATGACGTTTTTAGAGCGACATGCTATGCTATGACGTTTTTAGAACGACATGCTATACAATGACGTTTTTAGAGCGACATGCTATAGTATGACGTTTTTAGAGTTACATGCTATACTATGACGTTTTTTGAGCCACATGCTATACCATGATGTTTTTTGGGCGACGTGCTATACTATGATGTTTTTTGGGCGACATGCTATGCTACGACGTTTTCAGAGCGACATGCTATACTATGACCTTTTCAGAGCGACATGCTATAGTATGACATTTTTAGAGCGACATGCTATAGTATGACTTTTTATAGCAACATACTATACTGTGACGTTTTAAGAGCGATATGCTATACGGTGACGTTTTTTGGACGACATGCTATACTATGACGTTTTTAGAGCGACATGCTATACTATGATGTTTTTAGAGCGACATGCTATACTATGATGTTTTTTGAGCGACATTCTATACTATGACGTTGTTTGAGCGACATGCTATGCTACGATGTTCTTTGGACAACATGCTAAACTATGACGTTTTTAGGGCCAAAGGCTATACTATGACATTTTTAGAGCGACATGCTACGCTATGACATTTTTTGAGTCAGATGCTATACTATGATGTTTTTTGGGCGACATGCTATATTATGACGTTTTTAGAGCAACATGCTATACTATGACCTTTTAAACGCGACATGCTATAGTACGATGTTCTTTGGACGACATGCTAAACTATGACATTTTTTGGACCAAAGGCTATACTATGACATTTTTAGAGCGACATGCTATAATGATGACGTTTTTTGGACGACATGCTGTACAATGACATTTTTTGGACGACATGCTATAGTATGACGTTTTTTGGACGACATGCTATACAATGACGTTTGTTGAGCGACATGCTATACTCTGACGTTTTGTGGGTGACATGCTAAATTATGACGTTTGTTGAACCAAAGGCTATACTATGACATTTTTAGAGCGACATGCTATAATGATGACGTTTTTTGGACGACATGCTATGCTATGACGTTTTTTGGATGACATGATATACTATGGCGTTTTTACAGCGACATGCCATAGTATGACGATTTTAGAGCGACATGCTATACTATGACGTTTTAAGAGCAACATGCTATACTATGATGTTCTTTGGACCAAAGGGTATACTATGACATTTTTATAGCGACATGCTACACTATGACGTTTTTTGAGCCACATGCTGTGCTATGACGTTTTCTGGGCGACATGCTATACTATGACATTTTTTGGGTGACATGCTATACTATGACGTTTTTAGAGCGACATGCTGTACTATGACGTTTTTTGGGTGACACTCTATACTATAGGCTTTTAAAATTGACATATTACTATGACTTTTTTTGTTTTAGTTTTTTAGCAACATATAAGAATTTGAACAGTTTTAAAAATTACTATAATTTTACTTGTGCAATGAAATATTATTCTATGGCATTTTTTAGACGACGTATACTCTGATATTTTCTTGAATAACATACTATTTTCACAATATACTGCACTATTACATTTTTTGAACCACATATCATACTTTACAATTTTAGGCAACATCCTATCATTTTGCACTTTTTAAACCACATAATAATCTGTTTGTTTTTTGCCAAGCTATACTATGAACTACAGGCCATACTATGTTATTCTTGAAAAGTATACTATACTTTGACATTTGCTGAACTACATCCTATACTATGGCGTTATACACAGAGTGCTTTGGTTACATGTTGATTTATATTCTAGATTTTTTTCTGTTTTGTTTTTTGACGGGATTACCACAGACCTGACCGTGAACACCGTTGACACCCACCTGAGGGAGATGCTGCCTAAGATCTCAAGGCTGCTTGGTCGTGGTCTTTCTGGTCCTGCTCCAGAACGCCTTCATCAACTACATCTTCTTTTGAAGAGGCCCTCAGATGCTGCAATCTCTGACCTTAAGGAGGAACTGCTACTTTCACTCTGTAACGAGACGGCGGTTATTTTAAAGACCCAGCTCCTGGCGGCTTTGAGTGAAAGTTTAACACCCATCAAAACGGAACTACAGACGGTTAAATCTGAGCTGTCGATCAGTATTTCAAACATCAAGTCCGACCCGGCTGCCCTAAAGCACGGTGTGGGTGAAACGGAAACGTCACTCTCCACATCACCGACGACATCGTCACACTCCAAAGCAGAGCACCTGTCTGCTGAACTTTTAAAAGTGGAAAATAAATGTGAAGAATGTGAGCAGCAGCAGCCTGTGAGCAGCGGAACAGATGTGATCAGAAAGAAGTCATTTTCTTTTTTCTTTTCTTTCTGGTTGACTTGATGCTGTTAGATGCAGATGTTGGAGCTGATTCTGATCTTTCAGGATAAAAAGCTGCTTTTCCTTCACAGACTTTTCAGGAAATTATTCTCTCAGGTTTTCTCTATTTATATTGTTATCTGTGATTATTTCATTATTTCTTTATTGTTAAATAATGTTTGAGGCATAAAGACTCATTTAGTTATTTTAATCCTGAAATCTTTGATGTAGCAGAACTAAACTTCCATTTTCCTTCTTGTACTTCTGATACTAGAACTAAACGTATCTTCAACACAGATCATCTGGTTTTAAAGAATCAGCAGCAACATCACAACAACAAATGAGACAATTTTCAACAAATTCATGAAACTGATGTCATTTAAAACTATCAGTCTGTTTTAGTGTCAAATTAAAGCTGATTACTGACAACTAGAACATTAACATTACTGTTTAAATCACATTTAAGTTTCCTGAACGTTACATTAATGTCAACCAGCCACAACTTTATGAACTTAATGAACCACATCACAGTAACACAACACACTTCAGCTGTTTACATGAAACTCAACACATTAGCTTGATGCTACGTTAGCTTTAATCAGGCTATGACTGAGCAGCTAGCTCGGTTTGCATCGCTAACATTAAAGCTAATATTTACTATGCTAACTTTCTTCTCTGGTCAACACACACTGAAACAAACTCCACCAACATCTGGAGTGCATGGCACACATTACATCTGACACTAAAGCTGCATATAAAGTGCATTAAAAGCGGCACCGATACGAAAATAAACATTTACTTACCGAACTATCAGAGTCCTTTCAGTGTCTGCTGGTAGAATCAGCCGAAGGTAGAAAACTAGTTAAAACAAGCCAACGGGCAGGAAAACTGTATGTAGAAAATGGTCTGCTGCTGCACCGATAAATAAACCAACAGTTATTATATCAGAATTAATCCAAACGAGGAGAGCAGAGTCTCGGCTGCCTCCTCCATAGGACCTGTCAATCATTCCAGACCGGACTGTCAATCAAGTAGTCCCGCCCCCTGGCTTTGCAAAACTTTAACGCTGTTCCGCATTGTGCCTGACAAGTTAAACCGAGAGAAAACGGCTCCAATGTCTCAGCCAATCAGAGACGATTACGAACCTGTTACTGTATTGCTGCATTTTCAGCCAATCAGCATCGCCCTTCATTAAACCTCTGCCCAATCATTTTCCAGGATGTTCACACGTCAAGCCTAGAGGAAGTGGATGATGTGTATGTTTTGTACACAACTGTGCCGACGCTTATGAAAGTCAGCTGTTGTCTGGTCGTTAATTTCTTTCGAATTTTGAAGCTTCAGCCGACACTTACGTAAATGTACAGAGTGAATCTGACCGTTTGCTGCGTTTTGAGGAGTAAAAGTTGTGTAACTAACAGAGTTGTGTTGTCGTCCGCCGGTTGTCACTCTGGCCGTGTTTTCCCTCCAGTCAGCCGCCCCCCTGCTCTCCAGGCTGGGGTGGAAGTAGACGATGCGTGTCGCCTCAGCAGAAGATGGAGGATTTAACCTGGGATCATCATGGCTGCTGTGACGGTGTGGCGTTACACCAGCGGTCGTGTCCTCGGAGGATGGGGCCCGCTGCTGTGCGTCGCCCTCGGCTCCCTGGTGGCCCTCCTCATGCCCCTGGTTGGGGTGGAGGACCGGTGCTGTGGCTCCCTGAAGGGCATCGCTCAGCTCCGCTGCCATCTGTGGGGGGGCTCACAGCAACCTCCAGCTGTGCAGTCCACCAGCCTCACGGTCCCCTTCACTGCCCTTGATCTGCTGCCTCAGAGGTCCAAGCCGAGCAAAGGTACGAACAAGAAATCAGTGCCATATGTTAAACAAGATTAATGACTAGTCAGTGTAAACCACGGGGACGAGTCTGACTCTGTAGAGTCTTAAGAATGACTTAATTGTCCTTTAACTCACTTTTAAAGGGAAAACGTCTTCTCTTCACAGTTTTCTAGCTCCTTTATCTTCATGTTCCCAGTATTTAGTGGTTTCTGCCTGAGAGCAGTTTGAAGATGTCTCCTGGAGACATTGTGATGGTCATTTGCTAAAAAGTTTCTAACAAATTTCTTTTTTGAGGCAATCTTAAAATCTCTCAAAATAAGGAATAGATTGACTGATAGTAAAAATATCCAATCTGCAGCTGTAATTTGAGTCATTATCAGGTATAGTCATTTTATTTTGGGATATTAAATACAAATTTTGTGATTGACCTCAGAAGTCCATGTAAAATTACAGGTCTACACACATATAGTGCAAAAAAAAAAAAAAAACTAATGTCAGTAACAAGGGTATTTGCATGCTGTATTTAAGTGTTTGTTCAGTGTGATAACCACTATTTGAAGGTCTTCTGGATATCATCATTTATTTTTGATTTTGCCAAGCTCTTTTGTTGAAAATACCTGCTATGTTGTTTTCTGTGTATTGCTGACACTGTGTATCCTGCTCTGTTTGCAGAGATGGAGCTGGAGGCCAAGGCGGCGCTGCAGCAGGCTCTGGAGATGAAGAAACTTGGAAAGAGGGAGAAGGCTCATAAGCTGTTGGTTCATGCACTTAGCATGAACCCAGACTTTGTGGATGCCCTGACAGAGCTGGGTACCATTCTGGAGGAGGAGAAGGATGTGGTCCAGGCAGACCACCTCTACACCAAGGCCTTGGCCATCTCACCATGTAATGAGAGAGCTCTGGTGAGCCGAGACAGAACTCTTCCCCTGGTAGAAGAGATTGACCAGCGTTACTTTAGCATCATTGACAGTAAGGTGCAGCGACTTATGTCCATCCCAAAAGGCAACTCTGCTCTTCGTCGAGTGATGGAGGAAACCTACTACCACCACATCTACCACACGGTGGCAATTGAAGGCAGCACGCTCACTCTGTCTGAGATTCGCCACATCATTGAGACGCGCTATGCTGTGCCTGGAAAGAGCCTTCAGGAGCAAAACGAGGCCATCGGCGTGGATGCAGCCATGAAGTACATCAACACCACACTGCTGTCCAGATCAGGAGCTATCACCGTCAACGACATCCTGGAGATTCACCGACGGGTGCTCGGCTACGTAGACCCTGTGGAGGGAGGGAGGCTGCGCACCAACCAGGTGTTTGTGGGCCACCACATCCCACCCCACCCTCAGGACCTGCAGAGACACATGCAGGAGCTGGTTCAGTGGCTCAACTCTGACGAGGCCCTGCAGCTCCATCCTGTGGAGTATGCAGCTCTCGCGCACTACAAACTGGTGTACGTGCATCCCTTTGTGGATGGAAACGGACGCACATCACGGCTGCTGATGAACCTCGTGCTCATGCAAGCGAGATACCCACCGATTACCATCAGGAAAGAACAAAGGGCTGAATATTACGCAGCTCTAGACACCGCCAACGAGGGTGATGTTCGGCCTTTCATCCGCTTTATTGCCAAATGTACAGAAATAACACTGGACACACTGTTGATTTCTACAACAGAACACGCCGTGGGGCTGCCAGGAGCCGGCCAGGACCAGGCCTGTCTTGACTGCAAACAGACTATTCCAATCCACAACTGAGCTGGGGAAAGGGAGCACGAGCTGGCATGCAGGGATAGATGTTAATTAATCTATTAGCATCATAACTTGTGTGGAATCACATCATCTCTTGGCCTTGTCTGAGTTTAGGTTCAATAGCTGCTGAAGTCATTGAAAGTGGTGCAGAATGAACTGAAATCAGGCTTTGTTGCACCTAAGTTTGCTTTCATACAAAAACATTTCCTGCACAGTGAAAAGAACCAGTTTCCCCCCTTTTAACCATCTTCCCATGCGAGAGTTGAGGCATATTAATTTATCTCAGAATACAGTCTGAAGCACGACTACTGCCGACATGAGGAGGAAACATGTTGTTTGAGCTTGAGTTACCTCTGCAGATGTGTACAGTGAACATTTTGTTTACTCTCTATGGATAAAGATGTCAAAAACCGCTGCAAAGCACTTTCATGTATTTATTTTAAAATAAAAGTGTTCTGTTACCTCTCATCATGTCTGAGTTATAATTTTTTTTCTTAGAATGAACCAAGCAAAGCTTCATTTTGGGATCAAAGATGATTTACATGACTTTATTAAAACAAGTTTTAGACCAGGTAACAAAGCAAAAACATGACATGACTTTATTTTTTTTACAGGACCCAAAAACACGAGGGTAGAAAAGGGTAGATAATCAAAAACACAGGAAAATAAATACTACAGTTGAAAAAAAAATAGCCTTTTATTATTTACCTCTAGATTTTAAATATCGACTATAGAAATTATACAAAACAACAGCAATGCGCACAATATAACTTCTTATTATTGGACACTAAACAGAAGGTGACTTCTACTGACCAACATATTTAGATTTTTTTTTCTTTTTAACATTAGGCCACTGTGGTGAGAGCAGTACATACAGCTTGTATTTCATCCATTTTGAAAATTTATATTTATTACAAACTATGGTGACCTTTTTGAAATTTTGTATACTGAACATTATGTACACTAACAGAATCAATAATACTCAAACAAGACAACTGGACTGATGGACAACCTGTGGGTAGACTGCATAGATTCTCTTCTACGTATTGTGTCGAAGGAGCTGTGGAC
The DNA here is from genome assembly GCF_022539595.1 of Amphiprion ocellaris. Lineage (NCBI taxonomy): Eukaryota > Metazoa > Chordata > Actinopteri > Pomacentridae > Amphiprion > Amphiprion ocellaris. The sequence continues at coordinate 24,833,424 of NC_072771.1, read as the reverse complement.
CTAAATAATATGTGTAGATGACATATCTAAGTATCTCTATATAAGCCTTTTAGTAGAATACAGAGAAGAGCATCTAACACAAGTTCAGTAAAGGGGTGAAACTAACTGCATGAAGAAACCAAGGTCTAAAACACAGTTATTAAGATTAAGATATTAATCCATGGATTAGTTTACAGTGCACTTACAATTGTGTTCTATCTTTGACACCTTAATATAATGTTTTCACTTATGGTAGTGGACTATTGCAGGGCTGCAGGTAATAACTAGGTTGTATTTTTTTTAATTATTTTCTCAATGGTTTTCTTGAGAATTAGAAGACTGCTTGTCATTGTTTTGTTGTATGAATAGTTTAAAAACAAAATACTTTCAATAATGTAAGAAAACGAATCTATTCTCTCATTTGAGACACTAAAAATACAATATGCAAGAATGTTTTCCTCTAATTTCTGTTAATTGAGAGCTCAAGACACTTATAGCCTTTGTCGTAAACCAAACCAGAATGCAGACATGAGTCTTATGTGTCTTTCCAGCCACCAAAGCAACCAATAAGATGCATTTCTGCAGCATTTCCCTTTAAATGTCTTTTCAGTCAGCAGCATGTGAATCAGACTGATGCTTAAAACATGACTAATTTCCTTACGGATGTTCTTCGCCTAAACAGACAGGTCATGGTAACAGTTACAAGTGATGCACGAAATCAGATAAATCATAAGACGGTATAATTAGAACAGATCTGTAAACACTGTAACTGAAGCATGAGCAGTGACATGACAAGACGGCAGCTTTTATACTGCAATATAAAACTTCCAAAGTATAAGCTGGTTAACTGATATGAAGATTAATAGCAGATGGTAACTCAGAGATGCAAAATTTATGGATTAGTTACTATACAGTCAGGAAAAAAAGCAGCTCATCTTGTTCGCTGTGTCCTCAGAGGTCAAAATAAGTTAGACAAAAAAAGTCCTCATCTCCCTAAAAATATCTGGAGAATGTCTTTTCATCACTAGCACATCCAACATATGTACACACACCAACTACTACACCATATCTGAACTTTCTGCATATATACCCTCTTAAAACAACATTCACAAGTTTGGCTGCTTTGAACATTTAAAAAAATACTCTCACATATACTTCTGTCAGATCCCTTTAACGAAGCACAACAACAAAAAAAAAAAAACAGGAGACTTTGCAACATGAGGCTTACAATTTTAGATACAGTATATTTACACACAAATATGATACACTTGTTTTTTTTTTTTTAAAATATAAAATATCCTGGCAGCCACCTTCAAACACACCCAACAAAAACAATCTGGCTCACTGGTGAAAAACTGGGGTTGGAAAGGGTTTGTAATTGGGAGGGCAGGAGCACAGCGATTAAGGCAAATCTCGCAGAACGGACGATGAAGAGCATGACTGAGATTAAAGGGACATCAGGTAACCAAGTACAGAAGAATCACCAACACTAATTTGTAAGGACACAAGATGGCTTTCAGTATGAAGGCGGTCATAATCCTCTTGCTCGTCTCCTCACTTGTTGAGAAGCATCCTGGCAAAGTCTGAATTTGACAAAGGTTTAGGCTCTCCGGCTGCATTCGCTGCGCTGCTGGCCGTCACTTGCTCAGCTGCAGTCCCGTTCTCAACTTTGCTTACAGGCGCACTTTGTCGGTGCAGGGAACGAGGGAGTAAAGAGAGCCCGGTGCGTCCTCTGCCTCTTCTGGAGAAAGAAAAAAACAGCTCTGATTTATCCTATTATTACTAGTTACGGGTGTGAGAGTCATGTAAGCATTCAAACTGAAAAATGCGCTTGTAAACTTACGATCCATAGACCTGGCGAGGCATCATGTCGCTCATAGGCCTGCTGGTACCAGGTTTATCCATCATGTTTCTGCGAGGAGGGTTGCTAATAGCAACAGAGATCTTGTTGCCTTCCACATCCATGCCGTCCATTCTCAGCACTGCCTGAGAGGCCTGGGTTTCATCTGCAAACTCAACATATGCCAGACCCTGCAGCGGAACACAGCGAGAGAGGGTTAACAACAGACTCTACACCTCGACTTCGCTCAGCTGCTGGAGGGTCAAAGGTAGTAATCAGATGAGTATTTTTAGCCAAACATCTGGATGCCGTCCTCCTCTTTCAGCCTCACCTTGGGTTTTCCTGAGCGATACGTGACCAGACGAACCTCTTTGATGGTGCCATGGCTTTTGCAGAGTTCCTCCAGCTGCTCTTTAGTGCATGAGAATGGCAGTCCAGAGATGAAGATTTTGTGTTTCTCCATTGACGTGTTGTATTTAAACACCTAAAAAAAGAAAAAAAATAATGCTAATTTCCGGGCTTAATTTCCACATTAGGAAACGCTGAAGACTTGTTTTACAGTCATATCAGCAGAGTTGGAACCAAAACTAGTAGACACAAAATGACCTAGGATTATTGATCATCACATCACATTTTTTCACTACCTCCTAGCAGTACATAACAATAACTCTGATCGTAATTAAATTAATGCAATCTGGACCTGGGAAAGAGGCACAAAGTCAACAGATATATTGAACAATTCAAAATGACTAATTGGAATTAAATTCAAGGACACAAAAATGTTTAAGAATTTCTAAATAAAATAGAATTATTTTTTCCCTCTTACAGCCTTTCTGAGGAAACTGGTTTGGTCATTTTTAACACTTTGAGCTCACAAACAATAGCTACAATAAAAACAACAAACGTGTACTTACCTTAAAGTCAGGATTTTTGTTTTTGTCTACACAAGGTGACACAAACATGGGCCTGCCCTCCACCTCCCGTCTGTCCAGCTTCAGAGCTTCAGGGACCGACACCGGCGATTCAAACTGTACATAGCAGTAGCCTTTGAAGGTTCCCTTATTGCTGAAGACCGGGCGAATCTGTGTGATTGGACCACAGGTCTCAAACAGCGTCCTGAGCTTTGACTCTGGCTCCTCCAGGGTGTAAGCCAGGTTGCTGATGAACACACTGGTATTGTCATTTCGAAGCTCTGGATTATCATCCTTCTGTCTCTGGGGAGTAGCTGCCGCTGCTTGCTGCACTTTTTTGTTGCCAGGTGGACCAGGCTTATATCCAGGTGGAGCGTTTCTCCCAAAAAGTCCAGTCTCTGTCTCCATGTACTCATCTGTGGTGTGATCACCGTTTCCTCTGTGCCTTTTCGGAGCTTGTTTTGTCACCGAGGAACAAAAAGCGACAGCGCATGATGAGTAAAATCACACTTAGTATTGCTCAAAATTAAAAAGTTGCATCACTCAAACTAAGCAGTGCATCTTACCGGAGTCTTCATTCCATTCATCCTGATAATCATCCTGTTCTGCTTTTCTCTTCTCTCCAGTTCGAGTTCCCTTCTGGAACTTCTTCTGGGTCTTCTTCTCTGACTTGGCTTTCCGCCGCTGCTCAGCTCTCTCCTCCTCTTGGCGAGCCAGGTTGGCTTCTTTCTCTGCCGCCTAACAGATGGGCAGAACATGGAAACATTAGCCAAAAGCCGCCAAGTGATACACCTGCCCGGCACAGCGCTGACATGTGCCCCTACTTTTGCTCGTTGCTCATTAATCCTGTTCAGCCGGGTCTCTGTCTTCTGCACTGCCACGTCCCAGTCCTCCAGAGAACCTGTAGGCAAGGACACAGAATACAGAGACACATTATAACTCATGAAACTCTTCTTTATTTTTATGTTTATTTAAATTTTGTGTTGGCACTCACCTTCCACTCTCTCAAAGGTGAGCAGGACTTCACAAACATGCTCTGGGTAGTCTGAGGTGCACTGAACTGCTCTGTGGAGAGCTTTTCGACAATGAATAGGGTCTCCGTAAGACCTATGGACAAAAACAAACAAAAAAAAAAAATCAAGGAGACAAGTGATTAGTCACTAAGACAGAACAGCACTACACTTAGATTAATATTTTTTCCATTCAGTAATGGACTCACAGACCTTTCAAGGTTATAGTACTCCAGCCACATGTTGGCAAATTTGGCGTTCCCTTTTGTCATGATATTATCCCACAGTTCTCTGGCTTTTTGCATGTTCTTGCAGTGGAGAGCCTGATCGGGAGAAGAAAAGGAAAATAAGAGATATGCGACATCCATATTCAATACAGATGGGTGACCAGTTAAAGGAAAAAGCTTGAATAAATGAGTAGAGAAAGAGATGCAATGCGTGGTACAATTAGGCCATTAACATCCAATTAGTCTCACTTAGTCAGTCCATTCTGTTGTACATAATTATCTGGCTGCTCCTCACTATCACTCTGTTACGGGGGGAAAAAACACTGTCTCGTTTGTATTTATTTATACCAATAACATCCCATCCCACTGGGGCTGCGTTACTGCACAATGCAAATCCTCAGCAGAACATGAGTTTTTCAATATGGTACATTACTGCCTTAAAGTGGTTGTCGTTCCCTGTAGTGAAATGAATTTTGACCACGCAGACAGACAGCAGGAGTTTTAGTCATGAAGCTCACTTGGTTAGTGTTTAAATAAGAACAGTGGCTTAAGTGACATCTGAATTTAGATAATCCATAAACAGGGCACAAAACTATGGTTGACAGTGCATATTTGATGACCCTGAAGTGTGTGCATTACTGCGACATGCGAGGACGTGATCAAATTGTCAGCAAGAACAATCTATCAACAGTTACACAAAGAGGGGCATTACAGCAGAGGTACACTGCATAAACTGCTTATTACAAAGATTACTGCCAATTTAGATCCTGTGGTGCAAAAACCAGAGGTACTGGTGGAAAAAAGTGATGTGGCCAGATGAGCCATCCTTCATACTCCCAACAAGGTGCATGTGTGGCATACAACAAAGAGAAACTTAAAGGTCTATAAACTGCATAAGGCATGAGGGATCATTGAATGGTTTGATGAGTGTGAAAATGAAGCAAGTCATATGCTATGGCCTTTGCAGGCACCAGATCTCAAAGGAACTGAACAGCTGTGGGAGACTTTGGGCTGACGTGTTGGACAGATCTCTTCACAACCATGATTAATACACCAAATGAGAGAATACGTTTTGGAGGAATGTGCCTGTGTGGAGTTCAGAGACTCGGAGAATCAACGCATGGTGTTTGTTTTTGCATATATGTTGTTTTTTCCTTCAATATGTCATCCATCTTCATATATGACAGTAAGTTTTTTTTGTCACAGAAAGATAACAATATTCTACAAACATATTGTATCCACAAGGGCTATGCAAGTATCTGCTCATGTATAATATTTTGCATCATGTCTGAGAAATGTTGTGCTACCACAGTTCACTCTTTGGTCTTCAGATCTAACCCTGAAACCCACTAGATTTTTAGTAGTAATTTCATTATGCTTCAAGGATGTCAGTAGTATACAGTAGAAGAATAAAATTTAAGCCTTTACCCAGTTTAAATAGAGAAGGACATCACTTTTGTCAAGAAATTCCAGAGTAATTTTGCAGTGTTCAATGCTTACCACTATTCAACAATACTAGCACACCACTCAAACTCTTGAAAATGGTCACCATAGTAACACCGCTTACCTCTATCCTTGCCCAGATCTGCATTATGATACAAGAAGGATCTCCACTTTCGCCAAACCCTACAGAGACACAGAACAGTGAAGAACAAGAAAATTCACATCAATAATGTCACTAAAATAAATCTCAGTGAAATGCGCCTACTTTCTTCAACGTCTTGCTTCATGTAGTCTAGAGATCGAGAGAAGGCTCCTCGCAACTCTTCTAACTCTTTACTTGATTCTGCAAAAAAGAAAAAAAAACACATCAGCAAAGGAACAATGTGAATTCTTTATTCCTTCACATAGTGACAAGCACACAACTGCTCTCACCTCTACTGAAATCCACACGTCTCCTCAAGTAATCAAGGTATGCCTGCCAAATTTCCACATAATCTGTTGCTTGAATGAAACCAGCATTCAGCGCCTTCTCAAAAACATCTGTGAGGAAGAAAAATTTTATGTAAATATGTAACAAGATTCCACAAAATGCCACTATATTGTAAGACTGCATTTCCCAATAAGAACATTAGCATTAAAAACCTATCAAAACAGTTTTGACTTGTATTTCTCACTTTTTTGCATCTTTCATACACAACTGCAAATACAGACATAAGAATTTTAAATTGCTTAAATAATAAAAGCAGCTGAGGTGTTGCGCAAACAGCTTGGTGCTACCTGATACAGTCTGATGGTCAGCTCCATGTCTCTCCAGAGCTAACAGGTAGCTCTTCCACAGACCCATGGTCCAGGGGCAGTTCCTGACAGCACGTTCATGAGTGGAGAGAACCAAATCTTTAATCTTCAGCTGACGATCCTGTGGAGTCCGGAGAAAACCAGTAACAAAATAGTTAAATGATCTTAAACCAGCGGGCGGAGATTCATTACTCAAGATTTAATGAGTTATTTTAATAAGCAACCACATTTTTTACATGCAGACATAATTTTTCATTACTGTGAACCATATTAATATCCACTGGCTGTCTGTGCAATTGCATTTAATCAGAACAGGGTTTGGCTACTTGAATGACCAATTTGAAAAAAGAAGGACTCACAGTGACTAATACTTACAAGGTAGGTTGTGTATTTTGCCCACATATCTGGTACCAGACAGTTCTCCGCCAGAGTCCGCTCAAAGGTTATCTGGATCCGTGCAGGGTCGCCCTCCTTTAGCTCAAAGTCAATGTAGCCCTGATATTCGGCCAACTTAGGAGGTTCTGCCACCATCTGCAACAACACAACAGCAGGAAAATGTTATGCACTGTAAAAACTATGCATAATATTATAAGTTACTAAGGAGGATGGTTTTAACAGAAGTGAGAAGTTACCAGTGACTCTTCAAAAGATTTGCATTTCTCCATCTGCTGTAAAGCCTTCTTGTACTGGTGTATGACTGTCTCAGGAACCCCATGTTCAGACCACTCCTCATACTCTGCATATGTGGCTTCCATGTCTACAACGCAGGAGAGCACAGTTACTTCAAACTGCTCAAAAAGAATCCACACACCACATATGGTATTTACAAAATGTAAAAGAGTAATGTTGAGAAGTGTAACTTTTAAGTTGGTGGAATGTGATAATGTATACTGCTGAATTTCTGTCTCATGTTTAGCGAATAAGTGAAAAGGCTCCGACAAAAAAAGGCTACAAACATGACTGAAATCCCACTGGTCTTTATTCAGATGGCCCAGAATGAAAATGCCATGCCACTAGACCATCTGGCTATCTCTAGTCCACTCCTGCAGCAAACCAAACACAGGGTCAGGGTCTGGCGACGAATGCTCTACTTCTCAATCTGTATGGCATTTCAGAAGCCATATCACCATCTTGCCACCTTTTAACTTGTCCAAAAAGACACTGTTATCTTTTTTCTTTAATGGAGTGATTCACAGCTTTTTAAAGTGGACCATGACATATGGCCCTCACAACAGGAACCCTGCCCATTTTGTAGCAACTCGTCTGGACAGAAGAGACGTCATTCTTACCCATTAAGGGGACAGCCAGCTGGCGGCGGAACAGTGTATGGATTCGCTCTAGCTGAGTGTTCAGCAGCTTTTGCTCCTCGTGGCTGGGAATCCTGCCAGGAGGTGGCTGAAACGAGAGGCAGCAGAGAAAAATCGTGTTGAAACTTTGCCCATTTAGTCAAACATCAAAGGAATTTAATTTAGGATTTTAAGTATTTGTAATTATTCTAAGTTAAGTAAGTGTTATCATTTAAAAGCAGGCTCTGAGACAGTACTAAGATGGAGTTATGATGTCTGCAACTATATTACACTACAAAAAATGGTTTTAATCTAACAAGTGCCCAATTTACATTCTCTAATACTGTTTTTCAAACTGCCTCATACAAAATTAACCTTTTCTGGCAAATGTACATAGCTCAAACAGCAACAAAATCAGAATTTATGTCTTAATACCAAGCAGATCTCTACTGGTGATGGAAACACAAACCTGCACTGTGGACAGAATGGCGTTCTCAAACTCCCTGTATGCCTCCCACACCGTCTGTCCCTTGGTCATGTGAAGCCCCACAGCTGTCACAGCTCTCTCAAAGATGGCTCTCACTCTGTCTATCCCACCTGGTGAGCCCATGCCACCAATAGAGTACTGGGCGTACTCCAGCCAGATATCTGGACCTGTGCATAAACATAAATGTTAAGATCATGCAATTACAGAGTGTCAGACCAAAAATGTTGACAACGGTGCGATGCACTCACAGATATAGTCATTCACAGCTCTCTCAAACAGCTCATATACTTTCTCTCGGTTTGGCTCCTCCTCAGTCAGACGGATCTCATCCTTGAGCCAGTCAAGCCAGATCTCTACAGGATTAAACAAATGTGGTTTCAGTTGGAAATAATGCAAAGCTGCTGATTCCTCTGACCCCTGACCAGTAAGAGACAAAAACCAACCTTCAGTGAGAGGGAAAAGTTCACTCATCTTCTGCCTTGCCTTTCGCAGACGGAAAAGTTCTCCCTCCTGCTTAAGTAGCTTGATAAGATCCACATGGCAGTTGTAGTCGAAAGCATTGATCGACAGCTGAAAAATGCACAGAGGGGAATGAGATGTTGAATAATGCACATAAATATATACTAATTACTTCAAAGGTTTTCATTATTTTTTTAACCAGGGAATTGGTAACACTGCCAAAGAAAATAAACTGAAATGATAATCTGATCAGAGCACCAAAACATCTAAAATAACTTTAAAAATCAGACATTTGAGCCACAATAACTTCAGCTCCAAACAACTACAAACTGTAACCTAGCTATCAAACAATCAGCAATAAAAATGAGACAAAGACTATACACAGTCCTTCATTAGTTGTATTTTTCAGTTTATATTTTTTCTGCAACAGTTTTTGAGGTTATGACTCAACATTTAGGACACTGTGGATGCGGTGATTCATGGTGCTAATTTAGTCTGTAATGTTCATTTATATGAGATAAAGTGTAGGAAAAACAAAAATACCCTTCTGAATATCACACAAGACAACGCAAGACTATAAGCTGCAGCTCCTAAAGTGACACAGTCAAACAGCAGGATCTATTATTGGATAGCATTAGTTGTAGATAGGAGTACTGATACTGGAACTGAGTGCAACATAAACAGGGCTGCAGTAACGTGGCCAAGTTGTTTTTCTCTCTGCTGTTACGGCAGACAGAATCACTACTTCAAGTTCAATCATAACGATGTTGTGATAAAACAGATTTATCAGTTTACAGTCACTAAAGTTTGAGTACTTTCTCTCTGGTTGCTCTCAAAGCTGTCAGAAAATAATGGACTGGTAGTAAAAAGGCGCGTGATGGGAGACATTAGCATCACAGATTAGCAGGCAGCTAATCACGGTAGCTGTGTGAATGACGTCGTATCAAACTCGTCCATTTAATTGTTTTAGTTAACAGCAGCTAACACTCCAATAACTCCCGTTTCCATTAAATCACGTCAGGACAGAGCTGCTCACACGTTTAAAGCTGCTAACTTCTTGTAGCTGGCTGTGTTTACCCCTCATTCATTCTCATTAGCTCCTCGGCTAACGTTAGTTCACCAGCCTGGCTCGGCAGTTGGTGCTACTTACCTGCTCCTCCAAACGCTGGATTTCGGCTTCGTTTTCTTTCTCGTCCTCGGACGAATCGTCCTCCTCGTCGTCTGAATCTTCTACCCCCATGCCCTCCTCCTCCTCCTCTCCGTCCGACTCCATCTCTCTCTCCTCCATCCCCGCATCTTCCTCCTCCATGTCCTGCAACTGCGTTTGCTCTGCGTTGCTTGACGCAGCCATGTTGGAAAGTGTGTCTGCCTGGTAACAAGCTAACAAGCCAGCAGGACGATGGGAGGCGGAGTCTGCACCGGAACTCACTGTCTCTCCTCCGGCGTGTAGCGGCCGTAGTTATCCGCTAGTAGGGGCTCCTCCGTCGGTGAAACCTTTTTTTTTCACTTGTTTGTCAACAAAACCCGCTCGTCGTCGCTCGTGCTCACTCGTTGATTTCCGCTCACCGTCGATAGTGAAACATGGCGAACGTCTCCTTACGAAACTCCGCGTCCTTGCTGTTATTATTTAGCAGAAGGTTGCTCAGACCGGAGCTAAACGCTGTCTGCTTTTACCACAAAAAGGTAGCCCACTGAAAATGCTTCAACACTGCATTTTTAATTTACTTGTATGACCTCAGTTAACTTGGGTTAGACTGTTGTGTTGTCTGTTAGTGGTCTGTGTTGCTAATTCAGCCAGCAGTGACCTACATTTAAAACTACCTAAAAGAGGAAACTAACAAGCTATTTGTGTCTTTCTCGAAGGTGGTGGACCACTACGAAAATCCAAGAAACGTGGGCTCCCTGGACAAAAACTCCAAGAATGTGGGGACTGGATTGGTGGGTGCACCAGCATGTGGAGATGTAATGAAACTACAGGTAAACTGGATGTCAACAACAGAGATTACACGGCAATACTGTTGTTAAGACTTTTACAGTATCACTGAATGTTTGGCCCTTTTTGTCTCTAGATCGAGGTGGATGAAAATGGAAAGATAGTGGATGCTAAATTCAAAACATTTGGCTGCGGATCAGCTATCGCCTCCAGCTCTCTAGCAACAGAGTGGGTGAAGGGGAAGACAGTAAGTTGGTATAACACAGTCAACACCAGCTGAGTCACAGATTTGTTTTTGTTTTTTGTTTTTTTTTAAATCTTTGTGGAGGATCTGATCCGTCTGCTTTCACCTCTGCAGGTTGACGATGCTCTGAAGATCAAGAACACAGACATTGCCAAAGAACTCTGCCTTCCTCCAGTCAAGCTTCACTGCTCCAGTAAGTTCAAGGCATAGAGAGCACTTTTAGCTCACTGACAGAGAGATACTGTTATCTAACACTCTTTAAAAAAGCCTACAGATGAGTAGCAAGGTACAGGAAAAATATGCCTGGCATAGAATATACAGGTTTCTCAAAGCTTTACTGAAAGGATGAACGCCTTTTTTTTTTTTTTTTTTTAAATTAACCCTCTCATTTCCTGTTTATTGATGATCCAGAGCACTGTCTGGCAGGCTGGGCTTTTCTATAGGTGTTTGTGTTTTTCATGTTGCATTAGATATGTAACATTTAATGAATATATTCATGTTGAGTTGTAGTAATCCGTGTTAATGAGGAAGCCTGGTTATGAATGACAGATTTCCTGTTAACACATGCTGTCATTGTATATAATTCAACCCATATCAGCCCCCTGGTTACGAATAGTCAGTATTGGCCCTAAAAAGAAAAAAACTTGTGGGTGATCCCTATGTCAAAGCATATACGTCTAGTATGTTTTAAGGTCATTTTTTGAAGTTTTTTCCTGTAACTTGCCACCAATTTCAAGATGTGGGTGATAAGATGATGGATACAGTATACATGTTTGAATCCATCTCTCAATGGACAGTGATGTTGGTCTGTTTTCTAGGAATACTGGATGTTATATAAGTTGTACAATGAAATGTATTGATTGAGCCAGTATTTTATTTTATTGTTATAGTATTAAAAATACATGTACAGTGAAATAGAATAATCTCTTACCTCTACATAATGGTTTATGTAGCGTCTCCTGTAGTTCAATTCATATTCTAAAACCCTCTCGCTCCTTTTCTTTCAGTGCTTGCAGAAGATGCCATAAAAGCAGCGCTGTCAGACTACAGACTAAAACAGCAAGACAAGAAGGAGGAACGAGTCAAAGCCATCAATTAATATGTTGTATCCATTACTGGGTATTTGGCTTTGATATATCGGCTCCAGCTAATGTCTCAGAGCAGCACAGTGCTGTGTGGAAGATGACTTACCGTAGTGCTACATCAGGTCTCACATCCTTCTGGGATGAGTTCTTCGAGCTTTAAACATGTCATAGATCTCCACGGCTGTGGGTCAGTGTCTTGAATTGAAGCAGTGATTCCCATATTAAAAGTGCCCGATATTAACAGTGTTTAGGTTTTCATTAGTTTTTCATTATGTGATTAGAAATGTTGAATTGATGCTGATTCTGGAGTTGGAATTTTTTGGTGAATATTTTCATTGTCAGGGGAGCTTCACATTTTTCTTAATTTGCACAATCATTGTATACACAGGACATAAAGGAGATCTTCAATGAAGCAGGAATAATGGGATTTGAGGTGTGGTGATTTTTTTTGTATACTGTTTTTGGCTTTGCGGTTTTATTTGGCTTGATTGTATAAAATCCCTCATGATGAATTGAGCATGAGCAACAGATAGGTCAGCAACTAAATACAAAAAAGCAATACAGAAAATGGTTTGCTTACTGTGAAATAAATGATTTATAAACAACTTCAGTGTTTGTGCCTTTGTTATCTACCAGATCCTACATCAAGTGGAGCCACCCTTTGTTGGTGCACGAGTATCTTTTTCAGCACAAGTAACACTGCCGCCATTAGGAGAGCGACTAAAATACACAACAGTGTGAGCAGAGCGATGATCACAGCAGAGTTCTGCTGACTGAATGGTTGTGGGTTGAGAGTAGACAAGAGTCCGTCTCTGTTTGTGGAAAGCAAAGATCGTGTTCCTTCAGCAGAGGTTGAATTGCTCTGAATGTACTGAGCTGTGATGTTTTCTCTGCACCTCTGATCCTCCTCAGGGGGAAAAGTGGTCGTTTTAAACTGTGCTGGGCTAACTGACTGCGTTTTATTCAAGAATAAACACTCCTCATAGGTAAGAGTCTCTAATGAGTAGTGTAAGATGCGAGTTTTGGGGAAATCTTGAACTGCAGAAGGGAACCCAACAGTGGTTTGTCTTGATGTTTTCTGCAACAAGTCTCTCAAATCCCCAGATGAACTTTGTGCTGTTGGCTTCACTGTCAGCTTTCTCTCCAGTGCAGAGAAGAGATCATTTGGCTTCAGGACACGAGGGCAGATAGTCATGACAGAGAGGTTCAGAAGCAGACGGTGAGCGAGGTGGACAGGCTCTGTGCACACCAGGTCTGTGGCCATCTTCAGTCTACCGCTCAGCAGCCAGCGGTAGAGGTACAAAATGTCGCACTCGCAGGCCCACAGGTTGTCGGTGAGGTCCACGGATCTGAGGCGCGGCAGGCTGTCGAAGGCGCTCTCTGGGACTGAGCGCAGGCAGTTACTGTTGATCTTCAGGACCTGCAGGTTGACCAGGGCGGACAGCGAAGGCAAGTCCAGGGCAGAGATGCAGTTTTCTGAGAGATCTAAGTGGCTCAGTGATGGGGGAAGATTCACAGGGAGGCTTGTGAGCTTGTTCCCCTTCAGTCTCAAAACCTGCAGCTTGTTCAGACCCTGCAGGGCCCCCGGCTGGATGGCACGGATGCGGTTGTCCTCTAAATCCAGGCGAGTGAGGTTCCCCAGCTGCCTCAGGACGCCGGAGGTGATGTAGGTGATGCGGTTCTCTTGCAGCAGCAGGGACTCCAGGCTGGGAGGAAGGCCTCGAGGGAAGTGGGCCAGAAGGTTCTGACTGAGGCTGAGCTCCTGCAGGCCGGAGAAGGGCCAGAGCATGTGGTCCACGTTACAGAGTTGGTTTCTGGCTACGGACAGAGCTGAAGTGCTGAGAGGGACGGAGTGAGGGAGGGACCTCAGACCCAGTGACTCACATAAGACCAAAAATCCTGGTCGAGGGCAGCAGCAGCCAGGAGGACAAGGAGACGTGGTGAGGCAGGCTACAGGACAGATGCAGAGAACTAGTAGGAGAACCCATCTGCACCAACGCATGACTCACTGGGAAGAATAACAGAGGAGAGATGAGGACATTAGACACATCCGGAGGAAACAAAGCCAGAAAATAGCCAGATACCTCACTTATTATAACTACAAGAAGTGATACCACCAAAAAGGACAGACTAATTATCGGCCTCTCCTAGTATTTATTATTGTATCAGTAAGTTTTTGACAGATTATTGATTAATTAAATGTACTTCAGGTCTGATGCAGTTCCTTTCTATGTCTGTAGTCAGAAATGTCTCTCAAGCAGAGACTGTAAAAACTGAGCAAGAAACACAAGCTGTTGTCACGAACCATGAAATTAGCTATTCTCACAGTGGCGAAGGCTACGCTAACAGCTAACGGCTAAGTTAGAAGGCAGCCACAGATTACCCTGAAACAGAGTCTGGAAAACAATATTTATTAATGCTTTAAGATATAGACCTTAGTGGGCAATTAAAGTGACAGAACAGAGAAATATTAAGTAAATACAGAGAAACAGCAGACGCAACAAAGACAAACTGATACATCTCAGTCGATCCCACATCAGAGAGCCTCCTAATTTTATCGCTCCTATTTCTATTTTACATAATCAGTTGTAGTCACTCTTATTAATGAAGAAGTCTAGTTGTCAGTGAGAGGTTCTCTGCTATCACATGCTGTCAAACATTACATTATATGTACATCAGTCTAAAATGTGGGTCGCACGTCTTTCTTGAGTACCAATAATCGGTATCAGCCATATCGGTCGATCCCTAACCACCAACGGGCTGCATGAAAGATCACTTTAGCTAGAGTTTGATGTTCTGGGAGAGAGTTGCTGGACCAATCCAGTCCCCACATGTGGGCCAAAATAATATATTAAAATATGTAAATGACTGATAATGAATTAACACTAGTAGCTGCAGAATTGATGGTTTGACGGCAACCTAAATACTGTTCTCATCACCAGCACTTTATAACAACTTACAACCCCCTTACGAAGCATGACTTATTATAAAGTGGTACCAAAGAGCATTAGGTGCATCACTTACCATTCTTGTATTCCTGTATTAGCTGCTCCTCCAAAGAGATGGGCAGGAGCGTGTCCCCATGGTCCTTTATGATCCACCGTCTCTCTAAAGATAACCACTGCTGCTGAGAATTCCAGGCAGATGCTCATCAAAATTTAATGACAGCCTTAAGGTGCTCTATTACCTATTCTGGATCCTCTTCACCATTCAAATTGATTGAGAGGTGCCATTGTTTGTCAGCAGGAACCAACAGTGAAGAGGGTCAAAACACAAAGATACTTAACAAAAGATGTTGAGTAAATACAAAGCACGTGTCCTAAATATTCTCTTATCTGAGGTTACCAAAGGTCAGGGTTCCTGAAACTCAAACACACAGTGAATCCAGTGAACCAGCCCGGTGACAGAGCGCCGCTGGGTGGTCCTGAGGACGAGTGTTTTCCTGTCACCTGGTGGGGACAGTGAAAGTAAAGGAGCAGCGTTTTCTCAAATTATTTAGCACCTCATTGACAAAACAGCGGGGGAATCTGACCCTGGTGTAAGGCTCTGTCAGGGCTCACGTTTCAGCTGCCCCAGGCTGGCTTTTGAGCCGCTGTGCCGTCATGTCATGTTTGATCTTTGGCAGTTTGACCCACTTAAGATTCAGATCACACTTTTTTTTTTTTACTCAAAATGAGGTTTTGCTCAAGCCATTTCACCATTATGTAATCATATTCTTACGTATGTATTATGATTTTTTCCATTTTTATATAGATTTCAGATCGTAATGAAGCCCCGTCATGATGAAAGTGGTGCATGTAATATGATAAAAAGAGATGTGTCAATATACATAACTGATAAATCAATACTAGCACGGTTCACATTAGGGCAGTATTTCTTTTTTTTTTTTTAAATATGGAGGACAAATGTTATTTGAGTTTTTGCATTAACCTTAACTGGAACAAATCAGTGTCTCCAGGATTTGTACAGACAATACATGAGCTGTTGTTTTGCACTGAAGGCTTCTGTATGTATCTGGTTTACTTCTGTTGAAATATTTAAACAATCTTGTAGAGCAGCCAGTGAAGGACAAAGGGGTTCTCATCATCTCCAGGCTCTAGTACCTTCTTATGCTGCCCGGTGTTTGGGGGCCAACAAGGTCAATCAGAACCCAGCGAGATTTATTTCTTTTTTTGTCCTAAAAACATTGGTAGGAAATTCTGCAAAGCTCCAGTAATATTTTCAGTAATAGGTTTTTTTTCAGTTCCCACAATTCCTCTTAAAAGCAGGATAAAGTCCTCCAAAGACTTTTGTCTGGAAAAGTTCTTAAAACATTTGCCAAATGTTGTATGTAGAATGTCCTTCCTTTGTTATCATGTAATACTGTACGAATGGTTTTACATTTTTTTGTTCAAACTAACATTCATTTTTCGAAAGTTCCTCTTTCGTTATCGTGCAACATAATCTAATAACCCCGACAACATCCATCACACATCCTCTGAATGTTCCAGTTAATATGTTATGTCTTAGTTAACCTCATAGGAACATCATTTGAAATGAGAAATATCCTTCATGCCTTCTTTGAATATTCGATTAAAATGTTTTCTTTAAAACATTATTAGAACTTGTAGGTAATGTTAATCAGTGCTGTAGAAACATTCCCTGCTATTTGGGAAAACTGGAGGAGTTACTGTGTTGTTGTGTTTGCACATTTTGGGCCTGAAATGTTCATTTAGAAGACATCTTATCACAGAGGAAATATCACAAATCTAACATTTGGATAATTAACTTAAAATAGTCGCCTTTGATTTTTGAGGAGACGCGGTTGAAAATTACAGATCATCATGTTGAACATAATGTGCATGTAGAGAACATCCTCTGTTTTTGGACCTTCCTCGCCTTTTCTAATCGTAGGTTTCCTCAGGGCTGTACTTGTGTCTTGTTTGGCACGACTTCCACCGTCTCCACTGCTACGTTTACAGTAATGACAGAATCATCTTTACCAATAGTTTTATTAAACATAGGCTAAACAAAATTGTCATTTTGTAAACAATGCAACTGTCACAGAGGAGGCAACTGTGTGGAAACATGTGAGGACAACAATCTGAGGTTCAGCGGAAAAAAGAGTGTACAAACTGGAAATCATACAATTAGTTCAGATGCTCAGAGTCATTAACTTGAGTAATGTGACAGTAAGTTGGAGAGTTGTAGAAATTACCTTCTTGTAATTTAGTCAAATAAATATGACAAATATACAGTGGTGGAATGTAACAAAACACTTTTAATAAGATAGTGTACTTAAGTGTAAATTGACTTACTGGAGTATTTCCATTTTATGCAATCATAAAATGAACATACTTTTACTTCTTTACATCTCACAAGCAACTGAAAGATTAAGTGTTCCTTATACTTTTTAAGATATAAAAATGATTTTTTTGAAAATCCCTCTTGGATTGGCTGTAAAATTCTTTTCTCATAGCTCAACTGCAGGTTGAAAAGTTTACTTTTTAGAGACGCATGGTTCTCACAGGAAAGGAACACGACAAACATATGATGATCTTAAAGGAATTAATGCATCTTTATAGATTAAACCACACAAACTAGTTAAAATAGCTCAACTTTGACAACCTACAGCAGTAAAATGCAACAGACACATTGATGCAGCAGTATCATTAATCCAAAAACATCATATATAACAGCTAAACACTACAGAATATGTACTTTTGATACGTTAAGCAAAATTTGGCTTTAACTTGCAGTGGAGAATTTTCACAGTGTGATAATAGTACTTTTACTAAATAAAGGATCTGAATACTTGTTCCACCTCTGCAAATATAAACCTGCCAGCATTTCTTTTAAACGTTTGTAGCCTACTACACCAGCAAAACAGGCCAACTATCTGTCTCTGTACTCAAGTTTTTGACTCATTTGAAATCTTTACATTAAAACAAAACATAATTTATCTTATACATAAGTATTACTTATTAAAAAGAAAAATTGAAACCCTTATTCACAAAGGCTGTTTACCAAAATAAAACAAAAAAGGCTTGTAGTGTATTTGCTAGTAGAAGATGGATATGGAAATTATTAACCAAATAAATATGTAAATATTATAGGAGATACATGCATGTATGTTTTTACATCAGTTATCCAGAAATTACACAATTGCAGATTCTGCTTTTGGTTTAAACTTTGTGAATTAGGGTCCTCAAATAAAATACAGTATGATATGACATAAAATAATAACATAAAAGTAAATATCAATGTGATTATAAAGAAAATGTTCTGCTACTTTTCCATGTCAAGTTCATCAGCATTTCATTTTGCTTTATTTACGGCAGAAATGATGTTGTTCTAAGTGGCTGATTCACCTAAAGGCTCTTAGCTGCTAAAACGATGTTATGGTGTTCAGCAGGATACGCTGACGAGGCTTCTCTGGGCAGGAATATGGAGAAAAACTGTATAACAAATACAGACAATATTTCTAACTAGCATGGAGAATTCCAGGCTGTGCAATATATTACATTTTTTTTTGGGCTCTTATCAAGTGTTACTAATGGGAACGACTATTATTTTCATAAAGTGATGCAGCCTCAGTAGCACAGGGCTGTTTTTTTCGGCTGTTGAGAACTGTAACCACTGATAAAAGTCAAGTGACTGTGCACTGCCAGACTATCCACAAAGCTCCTTCAAACTGAAAGCTCCCTTTATTCAAAGAAATCAGCCATTTTTGCTCACATCTGCTGGTTTCAATCGTTGGCTGTTTCATGTCAAAGTGAATCAATAAACTGAGAGTAAACTTACTCAGTCACACATCTGAATGTTACTGTTTTTCCTGTTTTATAGTTATGAATGAGAAACGTATTCATTCATGTTTTCATTTATCTTTGTTTAGATTTTAGTGTTTTAAAGATGGATGATTTGGTATTTGAGGGCAGACTGCATTTAAATATATTTCAATCTCTATGATCTCTATTGAAGTCACTTCGTTGAAATCATGACAGATTTTGCCTACATGCTTGGAACTGCCTGATCTTGTTTTTAATTTAGGTCACCTTTTTTTCCAGTTAAATCCTGTGTCCTGCCCTAGTGGTGGGCTTTCTTCAGATGGCAGGTGCAGACAGGAGGACTGGAGCTGGTGCTGGGGCTGGAGCTCTGCTGCACCTCCTCCCTGTGCTTCACCTGCTCCTTGTATTTGGGCTCCTCTCTGCGCTTCTCCACCTCCTCTACATCTCTGACCTTTCTGACCTCCTGGCGAGGCGATGACCTGACCTCTCTCCCCCTCTCTCCCACCAGAGCCTTGGAAGGCTGCCGCAGGTTCTTGGGGGAGGCCATGCTCTGAGTCTGGACCCTCTTGACGTGGTCAACGGCGTACGGCCTTTCCTGGAAGTCTCCCGAATGCTTGCGTCCTCCGGTTTTATCAGCTGTATACTTCCTGGGCGGATTAGGAGGAGGTTTGTAGGCCTCCAGCTTGCGCTTGTGACTCATGGCGGAGGCACAGCAGATGATGAAGACCATGACGATGAGAAGAGAGGTCACCACTATGATGATGAGCAGATTCTCCTGCAGGAAGTCCACCATTCGGGTCAGGACGAAGTCCTTCAGGCGGATCATGGTGGTGGTGATGGTGTTGGTGAGGGTGGGAGCTCCGGTAGATGCAGTAATCTGAACAGGTGCTCGGGTGGCGAAAGACGTTGGGAAAAGGAGCTCCAGCTCAGCTTCATCGCCACTGCCGTCCATTGATATGTTGTAGAATAAAGGAGTGCAGTGACACAAACTGCAGCACAGTGAGAGCAGCGTCACACAGGTGACGTGAAAAAACAGGTGGGAGTTCATGTTCTCTTCTGGTCCTGAAACAAGAAGAAGGTAGATTTAGTATAAATTAAACAAAAGTTCTTGATCTTATAGAAATGCACTAATACAGCGTCTGGATGTCCCTTTCAAAAAGCAGTTTCAATTTAGGAAATGCATTTATTTATTACATGCAAAGATGCTGCATTAATTAGAAAGCTACAATCAGGAGGAAATCTGCTTATCTTTGCATAAAGATTGGACACAAAGGGAGGCAGCTTACTTGGTCCTATCCAATGGTGTCACAATCTGCCAAAGAACTTCTCTAAAATTCAAAAATTAACACATCAAATCCTGTTTATTTAATCCATACACAGTGAGGAGACATAAAAACAAGAAGTTGTGCCTTAATAGCATTTTTTTGCAGCACCCTTGTACAGCAGTAAGTCTCCAGCTTCAGTCTTGCTGGTAGGAGGTTTCTGCCAACTTTGCCACACCAGCCGTTTCTAGGTTTTTATGCTAAACTAAGAAGCTGAGCTCCATTCTCTAACTAAATATTTACCTTACAGTATCTAAAATGTGCCTCCTGTATCTGTCTTAACTCAGGTTGTTCTAGGTTTTCTGCCTCTGCCCGTCCTGCAGATCTATTTTAGCAGGCAGGACAGTAGCCATTACTTATTTGGGGTGGAGACAGCGAGTTTGGTGCTGAAGGCCTTATAATTTGTAAAGTAGAGGGAGGCCACCCATCCACCACACCAAAGCCAGGAGGAAGCTATTTTCCAAAGGGAGCTCAGAGGCGTGGGAGACCTGTGGCTGTGGCCTCTATATTTACACTGGGCAACAGCTGCTGAGCACCAGCCACAGCAGCACAGACCTGCACAGGATATTTCTGCTTCCAGGGAAACCTGCATTTACTTACAGTACGACTGGCTGAACAAACCTCACGGCCCAATATTACTTTTCTCCAATATTGTCTTTCCATCGTTCTCACTCCTTCTCACTGCAAGGCCAAGATTTAACACGGAAAAGTGCGACCAGTGAGTCTGTAACCATTTAAAACCTGTTTAACTCTTAACACAGTGTGTAATTACAAAGTGCCAAACTGTAAAGACAAGCTTCTCATCAGCGTCATGCTATAGTGAACCTGCTGCTGCTCTGATTTACAGTGAGACCCCCTCCCACTGCTCCTGTGTGGTCGAACATAAAGTACACGGAGCAGATGATGGGCTGGGTCTCCATTCTGGGATGTACAGCTATAGGACAGCTCTGCCCTTTAAATCCCCATAATTACAACTAAAATTACAGTTCCTGTATTTCACTGGAGGGTTGACATTACCTTCAGCTGAAGGGCATCAAAGCATCAGAGAGCCCCCTCATCTACAGGATGACATTTATCTATCTCATAACCTTGTAAGCGTGTAAGAGCTTTTCTCCGAAATTTCCTTCAAATTTACAAAACCACACAATTGTATCAGATGTGTAGACTCAGTAAAACCTACTCTGACTTACTTTGACTGCATCTTTATATCAACTGCAAAGTGTTTTAGATGTGTTTGTGATCATTTTAGAGACATTCACTACAAATTCACCCTGACATACAGTGTTTGGTTCCTTTGCTGCGGTTAGACTATTCAAAAACATATTTTTACATACAACTGCATTGTTTTCTTGACTTTGTAAACTATGCAATTTGTTTAAATTCAAAAAATGACTTCAGATTAGACATTCATAGAATACAAATGAATTGCACTGTTGATCACTTAAATCTAATGTTAATGAGAGTGGAAAATTACATGTAAAAGTCAAGAATTCAGAGAGCAAATAAACACAGGTATTATTTGAAAAACGTACTAAGACTATTGGAAGTACTCATTATGCAGAAAAACAGCCTCTGTGACAGTTTTTTATATATATATATATATATATATATATATATATATATATATATATATATATATATATATATATATATATATATATATATATATATATATATATATATATATATATATATATATATATATATATATATATATATATATATATGTATATACTGCCATTAGAAATTTTGGGGCCACCCAGGAAATTTCATGTTTTCCATGAAAACTCACACTTTTATTCATGTGCTAACATAATTGCACAAGGGTTTTCTAATTATCAATTAGCCTTTCAACACAATTAGCTAACAGAATGTAGCATTAGAACACAGGAGTGATGGTTGCTGGAAATGTTCCTCTGTACCCCTATGTAGATATTCCATTAAAAATCTGTTGACCACTAGGATAGTCATTTACCACATTAACAACGTCTAGACTGTATTTCTGATTATTTTAATGTCATCTTCTTTAAAAAAAAATACTTTTCTTTCAAAAATAAGGACATTTCTAAGTGACCCCAAACTTCTGAACGGTAGTGTATATTTTTAATTGGTAATTATTACAGTTAAAAATGAAGAGTTTTCAGTATGTGGTATAAAGAACAGAAAATACTGGTACAGTACTATTTAATCTGTAACAATGCATCATATGATATTTTAGTTATATGTGATCATGTGCTTTATGTTTAAGATTCAGACCTGCAAAGTAACTGTAGCTGCCATTTAAATGTAGTGAAGTAAAAAGTACAATATCTTCCTATGAAATGTGATGGAGCTGAAATTAAAAACAAGCATAAGAAAGAAACACTGTAGTAAAGTACAAGTTACTCAAAGTTGCACTTATCCAAATAAATGCACCTCCTGCCACTACTTCTTTGTTGCAAAATCTTGATAACTTCTACATTAAATTCCCAGAAAACTAAACATATACTTACAGAGTGTGTTATTCCTGGTTTCTTGTCTGAGCAGCTCGACGCAGTGCAAACGACTGTAGGAGGAAGAAAGGGGAGAGACAGAGTAACGAGAAGAAAGTAAGAGTGAAGGAGAGTTTCCGAGCATTTGCCCTCCCTGCTCAGTTAAACTGAATGTTTTTTTTTACTGAACACGACACTAAAAATTGTCCCTGCTGCAAACTGATGTCCAGCCCTCTATTTTCATCTTCTCCTCCCTCTTTCCCAACTTCCCATCCTCTGTCTGCATCCTCATGAGCTTACAGAGCAGCCATTTGGGACTGGGCATTTTTGCTTTACTTTAATGAAAATTTGTAATGTAGGACTGACACTGAGCATAACTGCATTTCTTCCTATAGGAATAAATGATGGATGGATGCCTCTGGAAACGGGCTTCATTTGCAACAAAGAATGTCATTTACCACATGTGTTTATTGATTGAAACTTTGACACATTGCGCTAACAGGCACAGCTCAAGCCTGAGAGTATGGCCTTAAACTCACTGCAAAGATGTACAGTTGGTGTATCAGTCCCATGTTTTAGGGAAATGGGTATTTCTGTACTTGGTGGGGCGAGTCCAGAGACTTCTCTGCCTCCCACTGAGTCCTCTCTAATTAAGTCTCCGCTGATTACAGCCTGCCTCTGCAGGGCATACAGGACCAGCGCAGGGAGAAGGCACCCCTTTCATTGGAACACATGTACAGAACGAACATATAAACCTTTTGGTCTTTTAGGAGCACTTATCCCTGGATGCGTCTCTAAATATGCAAGTCATTTATTTCAGGCTCTTTTCAAACTTTACTCAGCGACCTTGACAGATGGAGTGACATGAGGATATTATAGCTGGCCGGAGAGTTTCAGGTGTCATTAAGGTGGTGATTTTTCCAGCTTTATAATGCAATGAGCAAAACCACAGTGAGAGACTCTTCATATTATTATAATGAGTGTTCTGTTTCTATATATCACACATCCTCCTTACTACTTTTGCAGCTCATCACAGAGCGTTGGGACTTAAAATAATTCTGCTTGTAATTGACGCTGTAACAGAGACTTGTCATCAGATGCTGCAAAGGACTAGAATAGTGTGTTTGGTCATTTGTGGTTGCTTAAACACAAGAGCAATCCTATAACTAAAGCTGTAAACCACAAATGCTTATATTTATACTGCAAATTCTATTAGTGGACAGCATTTGTTTTAACTTCAGCACTCAGTTCACTATTAGCACTGATCAGCCATAAGATGAAACTTTATTCATCCTGAGGGAAATTGTTTTGTCTGATTTTGCTCAGAAATAACAAATGAAGTAAAAAGCAATACAATATAAATAAAATAATAAAATAAGCAAGCGAAAATAGAACAGTAAAGAGCAATGCAGGCAAGTATGCAGGGATAATAACTGATATCACACATGATGATGAAAAAATGAAGTGACATATTATGTTGCACCAGACAAATGTAATGAAAATCAAATGTTACACATGATAGTAAAACCACTGCACACTGCAATTTGCACATAAAATAAAATGCTACACATGATGCAGAAACTAATATTGCACAAACTTTTGAGAAGTAATATTACAGTGATATTGATAATATTGTGTAGATCTGAGTGTTCACTGTTTTAGCTGTAGTGTTCTGAAATGAATTAATGCTGACTGAAAATTACACTATACTGTATAATTTTGAAGTTTTCAAGAAAAAAAAAACATTTTGATCTTCAGCCACAAACAGGCCAATTAAGCTGTCTCATTCTGAGAAATATACATTATATATTGTTGATTTATGCCTTTTCATGAGGCCTGTTTGCAAGAGAAATACATAATATCCTCTAAAGCAGCTTAAGGACATCATAATCCAGATGGACAGAAAAGACACACCGACAAAGCAGCACATTTGTAAATTCAAAACTGAACAAAGAGCCCATTTTAAAAATTCTTTATTAATTTTTCTTATAATCAATGTTTGATACTTGAAGCAAGAATAATGAACAAAAATGCTGAGCAGACCTCCACATGAGGCTTTCCATCCTGCTTTGTTTTCGTCTGATTAGCTTTCTTGATTTTTGAATGACCTCCAGTGTAACAGAGGTTCTGCTTTTCTCATGATGCATTATGGCAAGGTGCAAGGAACACAAACAAGGGGAAACATTTAAAACCCTCCTCCCATACAAATACCCTCTTCAGCACAACCACAAAACAAAAAAATGAAAAAAAAAACCCCAAAAAACACAGATATATGGTCATGTTATTTACACAGCTTTCACTCATTTTCTAGACCTTAATTACAAACATACATCTATCTTTCAACTGCACATTTCTCCAACCTACAGAGTCCCTTTGGATCACTATTAACTACTACTCCTCAAAACCATGCTCTTGTGCTGACAGTGCTATAAAGAATCCAGAGTGGCAGTCTGATATACAAGACAGGGCAGTATAATGTCTGTCACACTCCGCACATTTCCTCACTGATATTCTACGACTCACAGCTCTGATTGTATCTTGAAGCCAAGACGACTCGCTGTGAACTCAGTCGACAGATTCTTGGTTTGACATCTTTTTAAAGATGTTTTGATACCCGTACCGAGGTGGAAAATTTCAAAATGTCAGGGCCACAAAGCTTGGAATAAACCCCGACGAGAAATGCTGCCTGGTGTATTGTGGGATGGGCTGGCAGGACTTCATGCCTTCCGGTTCGGTGACATGCGGTACTTCAGGAACGGGATTCTTCAAACATATTGTTTCTATTAAGAATAGCACCTCAGAGTGGTTTTAAAGCCAGGCACCTCTCATTTCTTCCGTTTACTACACAAAACTACGCACAGAACAGTCTCCCTACAAACACTTCCGGGGTCACCTCTATGGCACTTTCAGGTCTTTACAGTGGTAACAATTATTGAAGGCAAACAACAGACTGAACCATTACCCGTCTCAGCTTCCCACTGGGAAACGCATCTAAAACATAAAAAAAATAGAACTTTCATTGGAGCAAAACAACTCAGATTGGACAATTCAATTGTTCCTTGTATTTGTATTGGCTATGTTGAATTGGGGCATCTGAAAAACAACCATTAGAAGGACCGAGACGTGGAAGTGCTAAGAGGGATGTAAGCACATCTGGAACAAGAAATGGGCTAAAATTAACTGCAAAGTGAAAACGCAACAACTCAATTCTTTCAAATTAGAGGCAAGTCTTGGACCCTCTACAGTGAGTCCATTTCATAACCCCCTGAATAAGAAACAAAGCAGGAACATCCATAGTGACGAGCACCCAAAAGGCCAAGACATGAGGCACATATTCACACAATCTTAGGCCTTTGAGGTCTATCATGAACAGTTTCTGTAGCAATCTCCAGCTTTGTCACCAGCTGGTTTTAAATAGTCAAGTCAATGTGTGATTATTTGGTGTCATTTCATATTATTCCTGTTTTGTTTGTACAGAAAATCCAGATGTGAGATGTCACATAATGCAAAAGAACAGCGACAAGAAATAATCCCACTACACTTGACTACACCTGTGCGTTGACCCACAGACAACAAACACTGAGGTTGGTGACTGAACCTCTCACAAAAACAGAGTTCTGCAGAAAGGATAAAAGTTGGTCTTTCCATTGGCAGCACATAAAATATCACAAGAACAACCAACCAGTGTAACTGAGTCACTACAGTAGAGCGTTTACAGAAAGAGGAACCTGGAATTTTTTGTCCTCATATTACGAGTCAATGAGATTTGTGGAATGTGTTTGTCATTTTCTTCAACAAGTGCAGAGTGCATGTTAATGAAGCAAAGCAGAAAGGAATGCATGTTTAGATGGACTATATGTCCACAGTCAGAGTGACACAAATCAACAGAAATGCAAAAAAAAAAAAAAAAAAAGAGCAAAAAGCAGGCACTAATTTGTGCAGCTTCAAGACAGACAGCAAGAAGTGTCATTTATAGTGTCTGATTGCTTGGTGTAGACTGTGGCAAACTGGAATGTATTCACTTTTAACTACAGAATTAGAAATGTCAGTCTTCCGATAGTAATAATCCAATTTTGTTAATATAATTTCATAGTGAATAATTGATGAGATTATTGTCCTCCTCACATAACCAGTCTACTGCACTGAGTTTCACTGTTTGCATTTTGAATATTCCCACAAAGAGAAAAACAATACTGTGAAGGAGGTGTAAACAAAAGTCCAGATTTGGCAACATTATAATTTTAGGGAATTCTAACATGAAACACTGATACTTACTTAAAAAATATATTGATATACAATAGTAAATGGGGTATGCAGACACTGGAGTTTTCTTGGTCATTGTTCTAAAATGAAAGAATTATGTAAGACCTTTTCATACAAGTAGACAAAATTAAAAAAAAGACTGCCACAGAATAAAAGGAATTGAGTCCTTTGTCACCCAAAGCAAGAGTATTTTCTGCTAAATTTGCCACATGTCCTTATTCCACCTGTGTTAAACTGAGGGTAGGGGGCCAGCTAAGAAAAAGTTCATCTGGAATGTTGCTAGGGATCATTGCTAGGCAGGACTCAGACGAAACACTGTCATTGAGATAGGCAGTGACTGTTCCCGCCCACCCCCCAGCCAATGGAACGTCCTGAATTGTAGCGGGTTCGGCAAAGGGTCCTTAAATTGCTATTTTGGAAATTTGCTCTTCAAGTTTGATGATTCGCTTCTCCTGACTGCTGACCAGGTCCTTGAGGGATTTGACTTCTTTCAAGATCTCCCCCAGGTTGGCTTCAGATTTCTGTGTGAGACACAAGAGACAAGTGAGACTTTTTAGGCACCTATTTTTATCAAAATACTGCTGTAAGCATCTATCATCACATTTGATCCTATGCCAACCATAAGGTATGTCTCAATCGTGCACAATTCAACTCTTCTTTCAGAATAATTTTGGACTGCATGTAGCAGGACCTGGTACTCTGAGGGTTAACATCACTGGAACCCAGTGGGCTGTGATTACAGAGCATGACTGCAGGGAGACGCATGGGCTGGGTCCCAGGCGGGTGGCTGTGTTGTGGGTGAGGTGCGGCAGGACGCCCAGCAGCAGGCGCCCAGAGCAGCAGCAGACCCCTCAGTTTGTGGGTCAGAGAGTGGGATGAACATCATCTACAAACCACCTCATGAACACAGCCAGGAATTCCATGATTCTTCCATACATTGTTTGTCTGCCTGACACTACAAACCCCAACAGTCAGCTACAAAGAGATGAGGCCATTAGCAAGATGGGAGTCAGGATGACAAACCTCAGTGAATGATAGTATCTACTTTGGTAAGGCTATGAAATGATGCAAATCAGCATGTGCTGTTTAACATTCGTAAGATTTATTTGGGAATAAAAACATTTCTTCTCAGATAATTACTCATCTAACACTGCAAAAAACTCAGATCAGACTACTTGTTATTCCATGGTGCAAAGCTTTAGTGGGTGGGAATCTACCAGACATTTATCAAACAGTCAGGACAACATAAAAATAACAAAAACTAAGAAACACTCACAATTGATGGAGTTTCGGAGGCAGGCTTGTTGGCAGGAGACGAGTTCTCTGTGTTCTTGGTGACCTTGTGGTCCAAAATGTTCTTTTTGACCACCTTGAATTCACGGTTCTTGAGCGGAACATAGCCATCCTTGAGGGAGATGAGGATGGGGTCTCCATTCTTGCCCTCAAACCACTCCTCAGCCTCCAGGGCAGGGTCTGGTCCAGCTGTGTTGGGGTACAGGTCTTCCTGGAACAGGTCAGACTGACCGGGAAGGGCAGAGTGACAAGTTGTGAGGAAAACTCTACAGCCAGCACACTCTAAGACAAGGCCTCTGAGTGCTGTGATTTAACAAGAAGATTAGAGGCCTGTTATGCAGGACAGAGACTCACCTTTCTAGGTACAGTCATCACAATTGGCTCGCACTTCCTTTCATGAAGTTTATAGAACCTAGAAATTCAGAGCAGTTACTCACAGTTCAGTGCATCATTAAACAACAGACAGTTTCCTGTGGATGATTATATCTTGATTCCATTCTGCCATCTAGTGGTGAAGCATCGTTTCAGCATCAACAATACAGTGGTCCCTCGTCTATCGCGGGGGTTACGTTCCAGGCCCTCATAGACGAAAATCCGTGAAGTAATGACCATATTGTAACCCTTAAATATTGGTCGACTCACCCGTCTCCAGGGCTGTAGGTCAGGCCGGTTACAATTATTTTGCATTTTTATGCTCATGCTCAAGAGACAGAGGAGACTGACTATGGTCGCTGAGCCAATCAGAGCCCAGCACTGTACACTACGCATTTTATTTAAATTAAATGTTCTTTAAATACGTTTTATTTTTTTAAACATATTTTTTATATTGTTTTCAATTTTTTAGGCTAGAAAATAATTATTTTACCGCAAAAATGATTGAAATAACGTAGCAATAGCAGAGCCGGTCGCTATGACTGAACTGTTGTGCTGCAATGCACCATGGGAGTTCGGGGTGTTGGGGGTTTAAATGTCATAATTGTGGTTTATGTTAGTGTTACAGTGTTATTAGTGTTTTATTGTGTTTTTGTAGTTTAGTCAGCCTTGTTAGTCTGGTTAAGTGTTATGTTGTCAGGACCATGAGTGTGAAGTGTAGTGTGTTTGATGACTTCCTGCCACATTTATACTGCAGTCTGTGTCAAAATAAAAGCATCTGGCGTTCATATAGTGCATAAGAAGCAGGTATGTGTTTTCTAATGTCACTTTGCAATGTAACTGGCCACAAAAACCATTGTGGAAAAAATACTTGTACCGCAAAATTCCACGATATAGCGAAACATCCGCGGAACCCAACCCAATCCAAAAATCTGCAATACAGTGAGACGGCGAGAAGTGAACCGTGATATAGTGAGGGACCACTGTACTATGTGTACATATGCAATAATCACAAGATTCCAGCAGCAGAGAGAAATCACTGACGCGGTAAGTTTTCACATCACAAAAGACATGTTACCAATTAACACAGAGGCCATAATAGAACCATAACATGTGTCAGAGTTGATGATTAACCATCATCGTGTAGTTTACCTTGCAATTTCGCACTTATTGACATCAAGGCCCCTCTTGGCCATGTAGCCCATGCCCCTCTGGGGCTCCTTGCTGGAAAAGGTATTGAGGAAGTGAACATAGGGAGCCTCATCTGTGATTTCAAAGTAACGGATGCTGCTGTCACCCTGTCAGGAAATACAGGAACAGTATTATTTGTGCCATCTGAAAACTTATTTTAGACTGAATTTGTGCTGTTGATATAATGCTTGATTTGACTATTGAGGGCTTCGGGAACTCACCTTCCCACAGAGGTAAACAATGTTGGTGTCTGGGTCGTAGAAGGGCAAAAGCACTCCGTTGCTGGTGTCCATCTCATTAACGGTCATGGGCTCCTCCATGTTTTGCTAAGAAAAAAAAAAAAGGTATTAGCCTTCAAAAACAGGAAGACGAGCTTATTAGCCTGCTTGATTGTACTTTATATAGTTGTAAATAATGTGTGTAAGCATTTTTTCTATTTATACTGCTGGCATACATGAAGAGCTTTAACATAGTTCACATAAAGCGAACACTATCACAGTATGAAATGTCAAACTCATAATAACTGAACTTATGTAGTGCACTCGGCACTTAAAGCTACTTACTATGTTCCAGAGAGCCAGCTGCCTCTCACTCATGCGACTGAAACCGGTGGTGAGGACGTTGCCATCAGCAAGAAAGATGGCCCTCATGGGTCGAGCGCCCTCGTGTGCCTTTTCCTTCTCCTGTGAAGTGTAGAGATCAACACACGTGCAAAGTTACTACTTAGTCACTGTGTCCATTTCTGCTCCACATTAAAGTCAGAGTCAGCTAAACTACCATGAACCTACATTCATTGAGCACTTAATTAGACACACGTAAAATTGCCTATTCATTATCTAATCAGCCAATCATGTGGCAGCAGTGCAAAGCATAAATCACATAGAATACAGTCCAGGAGCTGCAGGTAATGTTCATAACAAAGATCAGAATGAGGAAACCGTGATCTCAGCGACTGACTTGGGCCAGACGGGTTGGTTTGAGTATTTCTGAAACTGCTGATCTTCTGGGATTTTCAACATAATAGTCGCTAGAGCTAACTAAGAATTGCACTAAAAACAAAAACATTCAGAGAGTGGCAGTTCTACAGTGATGAAAACTGAACAGCTGAAGACTGGAAAAAGGTGACCTGGTCGAACTAATTTTGATTTCGTTCCTGCTGAGACAAGCCCAGAATCTGGCTTCAACAGCATGAATCCATGGATCCAACTTGCCTTGTGTCAACACTCCAGGCTGCTGGTGAAGTTGGTGTAATGGTGTGGGGAATGTTTTCTTGGCACTCTTTGGGCCAACACAATATTACCCTGAATCCAATAAAACAGCTGGGTGGTGATAGAACAGGATAATCAGAAGACTGAAAAAGCTGCCAAAATGAAGTGGTGTAATCATATCAACATAGAGCAGAAACTCAAAGGAATGTTTCAGGCATCTTGTGCAATCCATGTCATGGAGAACCAAAACAGTTTCAGAGCAAAGGGAGGCCCTAGCATCAGTATGGTGTTTCTACTAGGGATGTCACGATATAAGAAATGTAATAGTCAGTAACAGTACTGCTGAAGTTTCGTGATTTTTGTTACCAAAATATCAATGGAATTAATGTATTTCAACTGCTGCACATGCAGTGTGCCAACACAAATACATGTTACATTCTGATAGGGTGGACAGTAATGATGGCAGTGTACCAACATTATCAGCAGCATGCAGCTTTCATTAAGGTCTATTGCTACTTTGGCCTAAACAAGCTCACATTAACCTCTGTTAGAGCTTTGTGTAGAGAATTACTACAACAGACGCAAATCTCAATTTCAGGATGTGAACTTTTTGGCAACATGTTGTTAATATAACGCTACAACAACTCACCTTGAATTCTGCATACAGATCCAGATGTCTGTCTTTAAGCTGTTAAAAATGCTCTGTGACTGAGTTTGCATTCCGGCTTCTGGCTTTCAATAACTTGTTCGTAATTTGTCCCTGATCAACTCCTGCTTTGTAACTCCATACATGACTTTTGTTGTGTTTTTCCCCCCACAAGTCAGAATAGACCTGTTGCTGCACCTTCCGCTGCTACTCCACATGTTGTTATTGTCCAGGGTCTCCAACACCTACAGCACTTATGTTACCATCATGTTTTCAGAAGTTCAGCCTTAATTCAGTACCAAAGTACTGGTTCTCATGACATCCCTAGTTCCTAGCTGAAGTAGTCTGCCATCTTTCAACCCAGTTTCATTCCAGTTACATTCATATTACCTCCTACATAGTGCAACTGAATATAAAAAAGAGAAAATGTCACAATAAAGACGTCTTTAGAAACTGCTCACAGCAACAATCGCCTCCTTGCGTGGGTCAATGACACGGATGGACTTGTCCTTGCAGGAGGTGCAGATAAGGCTACCATTGCGGTTCCAGCTCACGTTGTAAATGACATCAGGATGCATGTCCTCTAAGCTGATCATGGCTTCACCTGTGCCCACGTTCCAGATGATAATCTGGTTGTCACAACCTGATGAATGATAGAAGTAAATGTGAGCTGGACAGCAACACAACAAATTCATACAAAATATTTTTTCTTTGCCAACATGGTGATGTTATACATTGAAGATGTGAGAGCAAACTGTATTTCAGAATTTTTTAAAGTCAATTCTGGGGGTAGCTGGATCTCAGCAGCATTGTTTTGTAAATGTAACCACATAGTTACAGTCCTCACCTGCACTGAGAAGAACATTGCGTGCTGTTGGATGCCATGTGATGATGCCAACGCGCTTGGAGTGGCCCTCCAGTACCACCACTGGCTCAGACATGGAAGTGACAAGGCCATTCTCAGGAATCTGCCATACCTGTGGAGGAAATTAAACGGTCAGGAAGGAGGACCACGGGACAGACGGTGAAGCATGGCTTGTGTTTGACAAAATTGTACAGTCTGAAGGATTTCATTATGAAACTGTCAAATCCAACAGAGCAGCTTATTGTATTACTACATAGAAACAGAGATAAACGGCAGTAACCAAGAGGAACCTGAGGGGGGCAGCAGTGACTAAGAATGTCCCATATGGTATTTAGTAACAGGGATATGCAGTCAAATTTAACAAAATAAAGCGAAGTTACAAGAACAACTGGTACAATATCAACCTTAAAAAAATCTACTGTTGACACATTCCCAACTTAATAAATAAAAACAGTCATTTAAATGTAGCATAAGACTTTATTGAATCAAGTATTAGTTGGCTAAAGTTATATCAGGTAACAATTTATATAATACTTTCATTTTCATTCATGCATTTTGGATACAAGTTAAGAATTTAACTGACTGCTTGGTGCTGTTTGGTGTACTTTCTGGAGCTGCTGCACAACAAGTACTTGTTCTGGATAAAATATTTGTGGGTTCTTACATACAGTCTTGACATTGCCCTTAAGACATTTCTTTCCAGATTGTGGATGAGCAACATGTCACAGTATACTGACTGTACAGTTGCCGTGTGGGTAACTAATCAGTCCTTCAGTTATTAAGGTCTATCCTGTACATTTACTTTTTTATATGTTATTTGTTATAAGTCGTTTCAAAAGGATTTGCAAATAAAACTTCAAATTTTTCAAAGTGTCTTTTGTTGGCAAATAAATAGGTTACCCATGTTATCTCTGTCAACAGTTGTCACTGTCATATTCTACTGAAAGTTATTTTGTGCTCAGTGTTGCACATTTTAAAAAAAACAACCTCTGACTAAACTTTCACCAAAGCACCCTTTTTGTTTTTACACTATTTAGTATTTCCTCTGTATCGTCTATTTCCATTTATTCAGTTATCCCTCTTAGCATTCTAATTCTTGCTTGTTTCAGCAAATAAGCAAAGCCTGTGCTTAATGCAACATTTTAAAAGAGCTCTCAAAAACACTACCAACAATAACAGCAGTACAGGTTAACATGCAGTTAGTTGTGCTGATGTCCAGTGTGTAGTTTGGTTATATAACAATTAGAATACATTCTATAATGTGTGATAAAGATGAAACGCACTGTCTACATCATGGTCTTTATTTCCATTGGTCTTCTGTATACACCAGTTATACCACCCAGTCCTACAATATCTAAACTTAACATTACCAAGCATCTATTTAGGCTCTGAAATTGACCTTCAGATCAAATGCTATTAGGAGCAAAACCATCAATGGTTCCTCTCTGTTCATGGCTTATATTTCTGCAAACATGAAATAAATACAGCATTGATTCTGTGTGGATTCAACAGGAAGTTGGGACTTACAGGTGAGAAAGTGCAGCCACCCAAATGGGCTGAAACCTCCTCTCTGCCTTTCATAGCCCAAATAAGGACATGTGGAAGAAAGTACAACTACAGACTCAAAAAAGTCAGTGACCTCAGCTCAATAAACAGCTAAATCATTCCCCAGCTCTGATTCCTACAACACATATTTGAGCCTAATCTAATCCAGAGGGCGAGGCCTGCAACCATCACCGAGTTACAACAGCCTGGTTTTTCGCAATAATGAGCATGTAGTCTCTTGTCAGTTATTAGCTTAAGATGTGTGCTGCTGTTTCCTTCTATTAAGAGGCCTGAATTCAGGTTTAATGGGTGTGGCAAGACTTACCATCACTGTGCAGTCCTCAGACCCACTGGCAATGACCTGGTCATTGTGAGGGCACCAGTCGATGTCTAACACCGGGCCTGTGTGCCCACACACTGTGGGGTAGGATTTGTCAATGCGTCCCGTCTGTAAAGAGAAAGATAAACAACACAGAGTAATAAGATTAGTCTTAGTCTGGTCCTCAGAGAACATTGTCCATGCTGGAGGAGTGAGCGTGTTTTGAAACAGGACAATAACAGTATAATCCTAAATCCCACCTGCAAAAAGCACACACATAAAGACACGTAAACAACATCTAACAAAAAGCGCTTAAACCGACTCATCCTACATAAAAAAAAAAAAACCTAATAAAATGAGTGATGTAATTTCAGTGATGCAGTCTGGGAGGAAGTTCTACATTTTGAACATTATCTAAGACCACAATGGAGGTAGATGCTTAAGAGTCGTGGCAAAAACACATCCATCAGCAAAATCCTTCTCAACTATTGTTTCAATTTGCTGACTGGGAGGTCACTTAATATTAAAGTCTGTGTGTGAGGGGAAACACAGTCCCACAAAACTCCTAGCATAGCCCAGCTTGCATAGCTAAAACTGAACTGAAAACAATGAGTCTTCTTACATGGCTCATCAATAAATTAAAAATTATGAACATGGATAGGAATGAATTTAACAGCCTAAAGCCAAAGAGTCATCAGACTTGGTTTGTAGCAGCATCACACAGCCAAAAAAAGAGGATTGGTTTTATTGGTGCTACACAGAAGCAAAGCGGAATTAGATTTAGCTCCTACTGGACCACCCGTAGTAATTCAGCAAGCTTACTAGCAGTGATGTCAGTATACAGTAGAAGTATGCCAAAATATGCTTAGTTTTCCACAAAAAATCCTTACTTTAAACTGGCAACCCTACATCATGCACTAAACTGTGCCCTTTACATAATCTACTTATACAACTCACCACTGACTAGAAGGTTGCAAATTAATATGACGCACGCACACTCATACACAGGAATGACCTTAAATTACACTGCCCATCCTAAAAATCAACCTGCACCTGGATTTTTACCTCTGAACCCTAAGAGCCAGGAGCATCAGGTGCTCTCTCTACATGGTGAGGTGACTTAGCAAATGTCATGCTATTATGGTTTTGGTGTCTGACACACCCTAGACTGTATTGACTCCAAGTACGCCCGCAGGGCCAGAGAGATGATGTCACCTACTGTGGAAAGAGTCTGACTGCTGCAGCCCTATTTAAAGCATGATGGCCTCCCTAATGCAAGAAAGAGTCACTCACTGCCCACAGCTATTCTGCCATTATATTAGGAATAGCAATAAGAATGGCTTGAGAAAAACTATTAAATCTAAGAACTGTATATTCAGTAATGAGTAAGAAGTACAATCAAAACAGACTTAATCCTCACGAGGACATCACTTGAAGCAATTATTAATGGTAATTCAAGCAAAAGATGGAAGCTTTAGTACTCTTGCATGAGGTGCAAAATAGTCATACAGTATTATTAGTGAATTTACAATGACACTGAGCTCAATATAAATTTGGCAGTCATAAAAGTACAATGACAATGATTAGTGCATAGTGAGCATGTTGCCATTGCACATTTTATGGACACCCCAAATGCACTCTTGCCTGTGAGTGAATGTTAAAACATTATTTGTGTTTCTTTAGGGGCCTCTGAATCATATTTTTCCCACTTTATGGATGTGAATTGTGCCTTCTAACACTCCACCTTGCAGCTCCTCCACCTGGTGTGGATGCCAACGAACAAACCATACTACAGTTTAATTTGCAGCACACTGGTGAAGTGAGGTAGCAAGCTTACTATGAGGTTACAAGAGTGAAGACCACTAGTGAGAGTCAAGTGACAGTCTTGAAGTTCAAACAGACTAAGTGCAGTCCAACTCGTACATTATGGCTTTTGTGGCCAAAATTATTTAATGTAATTATCATAGAGAGAAATATGTAAAGCAAAAGTACTGTAAGTATACATAGTCTTTTAGTGCAATTTCTTGTATGTAGCACAACAAACTATGTTAATTTTCTATGCATTTTTTAAAAATGAGTCAACAAACTAATTTCTCCAGATCTATATCAAACAGATATTGTTCACATCAACTGTTTAATGTAAGCTTCAACTAAACCACTGGTTGATGAACACATTTCTGACCAGTGACTCCAATAAATAATCAAAGAAAGCAATAACATAATAAGAGGATGGAGGTCTGACCCTTTGCAGCACAGTCCAGTCTAGGATATGAGTGGTTGAATATTGCTTATGCATTCCTGTTTTCAGACATTTCCTTGCATCTGTTAACAAACCCTAGCAGAGGGTACTTCAAGCCTGCTGCTGCTAAGTGATGATGATTCATATTTCAGATGTCTGGACTGATGTGTAAGCTTAACAGGTCAGTGGAGTCCTGCAGTGGTTGTACATACAAATATGCAAACAGACATTAAGTGAGTCTGTTCTTTATGAAAATATCAGGCCTGTAACCATGCAGTCACCTGACTCCGTCACAGAGCTGGGTGTGACACATACTCCAAGTCCAAGCTAAGTGATCAAAGTCCAGAGTATGTGAGAGTGAACCGTGTGTGTGTGGACGGTAGTATGCGAAAATCACAAGATCACAACAAAACCTCACCCTGACGACTGAACACACCCTGAAAACGACCCTCAAGCAGACTGTACAGAAAGCAGATTTTGACACTGATGTCAATAGGGATCTGATAACACCATTATGAGACGAGCGACTTCTCATGTGTAGCCGAGTCTATATTCTTTCATTTACTAAATTGCACATAATTGGCAATAACAGTCAGACATGATATCTGTGCATATTATTTCCATCACATACAAATGTATAATACAGCTTAAGTATTCCTGAACATGATTTCCCCAAAGCAGTAGGAACAGGATGTAAAGCAGGAAGGACATGGACTGATGACCAGGTGTTGCAACAGAAACAGCATAAACTAAGTCTGACTACACACTATTTTCACAACATATGCATTATGCATTATATTCAGTAAAGTTCAACATTTTGCACACCCACAAAAAACAATATTAA
This sequence comes from Amphiprion ocellaris, assembly GCF_022539595.1. Taxonomy (NCBI): domain Eukaryota; kingdom Metazoa; phylum Chordata; class Actinopteri; family Pomacentridae; genus Amphiprion; species Amphiprion ocellaris. Next base: position 24,796,380 of record NC_072771.1, on the reverse strand, counting down.
CTTTGTCCAAACAAAGTTGCTATGTAAAATAGTTAATACCATTTCAACATCAAATTGTGCCGTACACAAACACAAACTGTGCGCTTCAATGCAACTTGATCTCTAAGGGTGTGTGTCATAGTATGCACAAACACTTGATGAAACGCTGCGGTTTAAAGGGACGTACACAGCAGTGCAACAGATCTCAAAACCGCCTATAAGAGCTATAAGTTCACACATCAATATTTACATCAGTTTAAACATGCTGGAAAGATTCATACATGACTTCTTACATTAGTTACAGTCCACAATTTCCACAATTTTCTGTCATTCCATTTCCGTTATCAGCACAGGTTACAAAGATTATTCTCTACTTTATGAATTAATTGTAGCTGTTAAGCTTGACTTGTAGAAATGAGCTGTAAAGTCCCAGAAACACTAGCTAAGCTCTGGAGCTCAACCTACTGATCATCCCAGGCAAGGCAGGAAAGGCCGACAGTCCGACAAGAGAGCCGGCGTTCTTCACATTCCACACCTCGGCCCCAGGCAGCTCTGGTATGGGTATGACTAATGAGAGCAAGAGAGCCGCTGGGGTGTCAAATACAGCACCCTTTGAGCTGTTAATCGTGTCTGTGTCTGATATGCACAATTGGGAATTTCAGGGTCTGAAGAGCAAACACAACAAACCTACATCAAGACATGATAATATGACACACAAATGATGGTTACATTTTCATAATATGGTTGACAAGCAGCAGTGAGAGTTCAATGTACTGATTCAACAAATACACATATAATTTAAAAATCTATATATAAAAGTGGCTTGAAACGTAAAGGTTAGCTGGCTGCAGGAATGACCTGTGAGTCAGCAATCACTGTCTGGTTTATGTGATTTGTGTGTGATATGTGTTCAAATTTTCAAAGATACCACAGTTTCAATGAGCTACTAGTGTTTCCTTTTAAAAGTCGTGGCACCAGACTGTGATAATGAGACTTTTGATTTTAGGTAAAAGTCCCTTTCAGACATTCACTGCTTTCAGTTACTCTGATGCTGTCTAAACAGGTGGGCTTCATGTCCTAATCAGCACCCTGGTTACCTTTCAGGAAGATTTGCAAAAGCAAACTTATTAGGTCAGGCCTAGTGAAATTTCTGTATCAGTTTCAATAAGGCACAAGTCTTACCTGCATGCTGTCACATTAACGGATAGGCAAAGTATTCTGAGTGGTGTGAAGCAATTTACGTTAGTAATTTAATAATAACCATAAATAAATGAAGCTATTGTGAAAGCTTTCAATTAGTTTTGATTTAATGCTTTATTATGTAATATACACCATTTCATGTACTGTCCACTCTCATGTGAATGAAAATATGCTGCATGCATATTGTGGCTCTGACTCACTGTCATTGGTATGTGCGATGAAGCCATGAAGAACATTAACAGAGGAGTGTCTGAATGACAGCATGCCATCACTTTACCAGACTGACGACAGCAGTGATGTAACATAGTCCATGTCTGAAAGGGCTCAAGCATCTTTACTTTAACCTGTGCATGCAACTTTACTGTAACTTCCTTTCCTGGAAATTGAATAATTGTTAGACTGAAACTTGGACCTATCAGGACACCTTATGGCTGATTACAGTAACTTGACCACTTCAGCCAGCATGTATTTCAGAGTGGCAACATACTGATAACAATCCTTCTCGCTCTCACACACACACACAGCAGAATGTAACGAGGGCCTACGTCACACACAGGTTACCTGGAAGGCAACCTTTCTGAAGAAGAAAGCTCAGCCTATATTGCACTACTTGTCCTAATCTAGAGTTACAGTTAGAGAACAGGTTAGTTTAGCTATTGACTAAAATAAACACTAACACCAACAAGCAGAAACTGTACAGATCACCCAGTATTACTTCTCAAGTGAACACTGGTGACACACTATGCTTATTCTTCCTATGTACACAAGGTAACTACACCTTTGACCTTTGACAACAAGTACAATAAATGTTGCCAGCTTTCTTTCACAGACACGGTAAGGACAACAGTCAAAGACAACGTTAAACAAATTTAAAGATATGTAAGATTTCCATTTCATTCCATTGTGTTAATGATTTGAAATCCCTAAAACCAAAACCACACACTGAAACTGAGGCAGCACCTAAACCCTCTGAAAACCAAGAAAAGGAAATTATGCAGTTTGCATGTCATGGGATCACAATATTTGTAAGCATTTTAAATTTACAAAAGACAAGCTGGACAAAAGGTTTTAGTCAACTTTCTGCTGTGGGATCACCTGTGTCTTGCTGCATTCTTAACTCTGTCCCTCAGGAAAAGTATGTGTACATGTTAAATGAGACATTTTATCCAAAAAATACCATAATGTCATCAGCCAACCATAAGCATCTCCTCAGCAGAAGTAGATACAGGCTGATGAATCTCAGTAATCAATCATAATGGGATGACAAGTCTGCGAGCGAGGTCACACACTAGTCACAATTAGGAGCATTATTGTGCCTCCGAATAAACCATAGTCTGAACAGAATCCAGTCTTCAGAGTTCAGCCTCTGCAACAACTAAAACACTCAAAACCTAAGGATTTTTCTACATGTTTGAATATTTGGTTAAAAAACTAAACTAGAATCAGACATTAACCTGAGTCCTAGGCACAGTCAAATGTGACTTCATTAGTGTGAGTGTCTTATGAGTTTCTGATAATAAAGAGTGTATTAAGGTTAAATGGTCACAAGTAAATAAATCATATCCTTGCAGTTGCTAATGAAATGAAATTATATCTAAACAGGTAAGAAAGAACTAAATAGACAACTGAGTTTTTCACCTCCATTTGTTTTGAGTTTAATTTACAGTTTTACCTGAAGGATAAACATCTCTAAAATACCTTGCTGGTATTGAATATTAGGCATAGCCTTCCATCATCACAAGCGACCAACATAACTGGCAGTTACTTGTGAATACTTCTCTTTCTATCAGTTTGAAACTCAGCACACAATAAAACTTTAGCATCATTTTGTCTTACAGATATTTACAAAACAAATAGTTGTTTGGCAGTAGGTAGTTACACATCTGTGCAGTGAAGAAAAAACATTCATGTGCTATATCAAGCTGATATAACAAGTTTGTGCTGTATAGACAATATAACTATCAGATTGTAGCTCACTACAGCCATTAAAATTATATCAATTCTCATTCTAATTAAACTAAATTTAGGAATCAATTTATTGCTACTGACTGAAAACATTTAAAATAAAATATTATTTAGCAAGTTCAATCTGGCATACACTTTGACTTGTGCTGTAAATTGTCCACTAGAGAAGATCTTCAGTTCTTGTGATCAGACACAAGGCTGGCAAGATCTACCGAGATCTTACATCTTAGCAGACAAGTGACCAGCGTTTTATGACTGTGTATAACAATATATACAACACTGCTAAAAAAAAATAAGGGTCTGAACAGACTCAACCAGCCAGGCAAGAAAATCATCTCCAAGGCAACCAGCCTACAGGTATATGTGAGCATCATTTTGTCCAGAACAAGAAACTGCACCAGCAAAATACACCCACACCAACAGCAAGCGGCTACGGTAAACAGTTGAATACCTAACATGTCCATAACTACGCTACAGACATTTGAATCCTTTGGGAGGAATGTCTCGGACCTAGAAAACAACCAGTTGCATAGCAACAAGTAAGACTGCAGAAAATGAGAGTGAATCACAGGGTGACAGACACAAAGTACAACACTGAAACACAAAAAAAATGTATGTACAACATTCCCTCAAGGCAAGAAAGACATTCTTTTCATTCACACAAGAGGCCTGCACACTTCCTTTCCTTGAAGCCCAACATGTGATTCACACATGCACACCACTAAAGGGTCTTCCGTGCATGCTGTCCAGTGCTGCTCAGAGCTCCATGGAAATTTCCACTTTAACAAGTCTCTACATCTGTATGGTTGAGACAAACAGCTGAGCGGGTAGCAGCAGCAGTGCTGTCACACCCGGAACCGTTTCTTCAGATTTACAACCTCTTAATGATAGGGCAGAAACAATAGATTGCAAAACACTAGAAACTGATTGTAAACCTGAGCTATATATAACTGAAGAGATAAAGCAAATATACCTGCAAAGTCGTGTAGTGTATATATACTGTAGTACAGTACCGTGCTGTTACATGACTGGTGAAACAATCTTTAATCTAATAATTACAGACAGAATCTGAGGTAAGTCTACTGTTACTGAAAACATTTGAAATTGGTTGTTCTATGCCAGTTTGGAAGCATTTGAGGAGGCTAAAATTCTGGGGCAAATCAGTCATCAGTACCCATGTGCTCCTGCAGCACAAGATACTTGCTAACAGGCCACTGCACAAAAAAATGTGTTTACTCATAGTCTAATGGCACGATTAGTTGGCTTGTGGTTGCTGATGGCCGGCGAGAGAGTAAACGGTGTTTCCAGTATGTCTAGGGCCATAGTGATTAGGTCTGCACAAGCACTTTGATGCACCAAGAGAAAAACCTGTAATGAAAATCAGTAAGCTCTGTCATGTCTTTGATGAGACAGTTCTAAATAAACATAGTATATCCTGTGAGGGATGGTCTGCGTCTGCAGTGTCTCCACATCTTCCTACTGTCTCCCTAAAGCATGCTTTAATACAGTCAAGTACCTGTGGCCAAAGACAAAATAAAGTGAAAACAGACAGAATATGAATGAAAAAAATATTTCTACAAAGATCTTGGAACATATGGTAGACAGATTGATACATTTGTGTACACCTGTAGATTGTTTTTGAAATCAATGCACTTTTGCAGCACATGTTCAATGAATCAAACAGCCTCAATGGAATTTCACCACCATTTAATTTTTTAAAATGCCATAGTTTTGCTGTAATGCTACTAAAATAAAAATCTGGAGCTCACAGTTTTAGCACAGCATATTTTTCAGTAATGTAGGAGTCATACTGATTATCACATTACTATAAATATTTAAATATGGCACTTGGTTACAGTGAGTGAGTCTGTGACAGAAACAACGTTTGACTTCAACCCAATTCTCTCATCCTGGCCGCTCTTCATATTTCAGCCTATCCCAGAATTCACATGTGTACTGACACTGCATGAAGCAGCCAATGGCAGGGCAGGGAGGAAATGGTCTTGGAAGGCTGTCAGGCAGGGAGCAGTGAATGACCATATATGGTAAAATCTGCAGTCAGCAGGACTGAGCGGCAGAAGTGGCAAAGGCAGATTCAACTGAGCAGTATAGAGGTCTTGGAACACAAACTGACCAAAGTGCAGGGAAAGACCCTAGATTTCATGCACACTCAGTGTATTTCTGCACGGAGAGACAGAGTGCAGCTTAGTTAGCAGCAAAACTGTAGCATAAGAGATAGAACAGAAATAATGTGTCACTATGCACACACCCAGGGATTACTAACAGCAAAGGCTGAGCACTGGATGAATGGTGCATTGAGGAATCGAATCCAAGTCAAACAAACATTCCACAATTGATCATCCTTTCTGTACTGTTTCAGCATTGAACACTGCTTGGAAAATGCAGGTGCTGATTGCTAAAACAGTGTAGACGGCACTGATTTTTTTAAACACTGACATGCCTAGATAAATCAAAGGAGGAGATTTCAAGTAAAAGGATATAATTCAAACAATAGCAATAATTCCCTGATACCTCCCCTTCTCTTATGCTGAGCAGACAGAGAGGACTTGTCAGGATATTTTCACCAAACACTTGCTAGCTGCTGCATTCAGTCCCACAACTTCCTTCATATGGAAATCAGGGAATAAATTAGCAAGCATCCAGCTATGAATGAGAAAGGGTGAGATTGAAAGCATGAGGGAAGGGAATGACGTGTTGAGCTGGACATCTGATCCTCTCTATATAAATCCCTGTGTTCTGACAGGAGGAAGCAACAATAGTCATGGCTGTGCTGAGTCAGGGCAGCCTGCTGCACTAACCCACATCCTAGTGAGTCACACAAAGAGCCACCCCATCAGTCGACTCCTCAAAATGCAGCTCAGACCTCAGGTCAGGTCACAGATCCACAACTTCAACCTCTGAATTCTAGGTGATGCTCTCAAATTCTTAAAAAAGTGTCAACATCTGAAGACATAAGGAGACTGAGTAAGATGTTTTTCATTATAACAAAGACAGTACACAGCTACATATGGCTAAATTGTGAAGGGGGAAGGAGCATCATCACACTTCTGCCTCCCCCTCCAACCAAAGTGCGGTAATGACAAAGGGCTGTGCTGGGAGTAAGCGTAAGACAAAGGCCCTGAGCAGCTGGCTGCCCACAGAGACTGGGAGCAGCACAGCACAGGCAGATGGGTTAGCCGGACAGATGCACCCTCACATTAGGGATGGGAAGGGTGGGTGGATGGGGACATGAGGGGACGTGCCCCCTTGCAACAAAAGTGAAATGAGACCAAAACATTTTTAACAGCCATCCATCAGGCACAGTTTTATCCATAAAGCAGAGCTGTGTCTGACAAAAATTCATAAATGACAGAAATACAATCCATGGAAAAGCAGGCTGCTGTCCTTAAATATTAGTCAAACCAATGTGTAATTAAGAGGCAACAACATAATCTTTTCAATCAACCCAGTAATACTGATCCACTGCACTGCAGTCTAGTCATACCATTTGCAAGAACAGACTTGTCCCACTTTTGAGACCTGCATTGCCAGCTGAGGCTATACTGAGAGTTCCAGATGGACTTGCTTTGTCAGAAAAAAAATCTTTTGAGAATAGCATGGTGAATAAGGTTAAAAATAGCTGTTAAAAGAAAAAAAACACATAATGTAAAAAGATAATGCCCTTTGTTTTAAGATCTAATTTTAATGTTGATTCTATGTCCCAACAACTGATTTCCTCCATTACGCTGTAAGCTGTAAAACTGGTTTGGTGGCAATGCATGCTGGTCAAACTATTCACAGTCATAACATACATACACAACACTCTAAATCTTAAATAACACGGTATTCCCCTTTCACCTCCAGCGTCACAATGCATGGACTGTTGAAATGAGGAATATACTCTAGCTGAAGGACTAGTTTGTCAAGCATGCCTTCTTAAATGTGGGAAGATCTAAAATTCAAGAGAGCTTTTATTGATGTCTCACTAGAGGAAATTGCCTGAGGTTTTTTATGCACATAAAGACCTCACTCTTTAATCCAGCAGTGAAAGTTGACTTTGTTCAATGCACTGGGACGTGGCATGCAGAGGGCAGCTCACTCAAACACAAGCACAGAGAGCAGGGCAGGAGGAGCGTGAAACCAGTCGAGCTCGTGGGCCACCTCCAGTACAAGCTCTGTATTGAATGAGGTGCTGAGAGGTGTAAGCTGTGTGATGACAGGCCTAAGGATCCGGTCCGCGGTGCCAGAGACTTCTCATATGACATGGTAGTGTACTGGTGTACACTAATTACAGACCCAGGGCAGATCTGTCAACAGCATTGCAGTGCTTATGTCACTCACAGCGTCAGGACCTGCCACTTGGCCATTGCTTGGAGCTGGCAAACAGAAACACAAGCAACTGGCAATTCACCACTATCAACCATAATGACACCCAACGGCTCTCAAGGGGACATGCAAGAGCCTGTTCTTACATTCAGTCTGACCTCTATTACATTTTAATTAACCAAATTATGACAGCAGGGGTAAAACAAAAAGGAGTGATGTACAGTATTCACCCAGCTAACGAGTTGTTTACAGCCAATCAAATATTGTCTTGCCCAACCCATGAGTAAATCAGTGGAGTGAGTCCTTATATGGAGGCAAGGATCAGGAGACTGTTCGCTCCGGGGCTTTAGAGTAGTTTCTGTTGTACACACACCGGTGTGTGAAGCAGCAGCTGGCTGGTAAATATTAATCCCAAAGTACACTGACATGAACAATCAGCAGTTGTTTTCAGAGGTATTGTCTTCAATGCAAATATGTATTTGCTGTACACAAAACCTAGGAAATATCCTGTTACAAACAATAGAGATGAATCAAGATATCAACTTAAGCTTTATGTCTACATTTATTTCAATCCAAATATGATCTGAGTATACTTAAGTATTCCAAAGAAGCAGTAAATGCAAGCACTCTCACACATCTAGTTCCTTCCATCTATTTGTCCTAGTGTCCAGGTCTGATAGTGTCCAAACACAGTTCTTATGGCACTGTGGCATAACTGACACAACACAACACAACACAAACTTACCTTGTGAAGAGGGAGAACGAGGAAAGCTCCACCACCGCTGGCCTCAATAATTATGGCAACAAACTTGGGATTGACTGCACAGAAGGCGCTGTCCCATGTGACCCTTGAAACCCGGATATCATCGTAGCATTGGTCATTCTTCACCACCTGGCCAAAGACGTGACGGAATTTGCTCTGCCGTACAACTCGTTTCATATCTGTAGAAAGTGCAAAAAGGGAGATTTATCGTAAGTTAATTAGCAAACTGATTTAAAGATAGTTGCTGTGATATAAAGATGTACAAATTCAAACAGTAACAAGAAAACAAGTGGACTGCAACATGAACCAACACAGACTACTTGAACTAGTGAAGGAGTTGAGAGCACAAGGCATACCACCCACAAACTTCTGCAAATCTGTTTGAGCAGACTGAGAACATGTGAGGCTTTTTCCAAAACACATTCCCCTTGCAGATGTGTTTGCTTCTCTCACTTTGAGGGTGTTTTGAAACAATCCATTACTACTTACTACTCCAAGGGTCTTTCTGGGAATTTCTGGGCATCACGGTGCTGGCAATTTTAAGGAAGACACATGTCGCAGTTGATGTTGCAGACTCTGAATATCAGCGTATCCTATTTTGGAAAGGGTTTGATGAGGCTACAGTGAAGTATTATGTTTCATTCTTTAAGGAAAGCCCTGTGACTTAGTGACAGAACTGTTGACATTTTACTTCACTTATTTTTTCAATTCCATGTAAATCATTGAAACAACTTGCAGCAAAAGAAGTCATCAAACAAAAGTTATTTTTATTAGCACTGCAATATGAGCTCTCCTCATGCCTGTGTTCACAAAGCAATCGTGTTGAGTTACAATGATCACACAGTTAGCAACTCTTATTATAGTGCATTATCCAATATTTTCTGGTGAGTACCTTCAATAAGGTACTCATCTATAGAAGTGGAACAAAAAAATCAGATGTGCCTGATGAGACTTCAAACTCTTTTTACTTCCTAGTTGCTGTTTTTTTTCCATCTTTCATTGTTCCCAATATTTAACATCCAAAATACTGGTGGCATTTGTCTGTGGCACACTTCCAAAGAGCCACTTCCAAAGAAAAATAGGACATACTCTAAGCAAACAAAAACAGACTGTGGCTGGTTCAGCTAAAATCTTCACCAGGACAACAATCTGCTGGCAGACAGGAGCGCTTTAAAAAAACATGCTCATTCAAAAGCTTCAAGTCCCACTGCTCCGCATACAACAACAGACCACTTCCAAAGATAACAGAAAACTAGCCAAGGTCAGATAAACAATAAGAACCAGGCCCAACCTCACCTAGAACCTATAGATAGGGAAAAGCTCTAAAGTGGTTTTGGCTTTGTCAGGCTCCTCAAATTTTTTTTTAAATTTTTCGATATAGCACATGGGAACAGTTTCAAAGCCTGAATCACCATGACTAAAGTACAGCACAGGATGTGGGACATGTTTTGAAGGTGGTTTTCCATTGTGTGTGTGTGTGTGTGTGTGCAAAAAAAGAGCGAGACAGTGAGATAGAGCAAAAGGGAAAGAATGAGTGTGAGAGAGAAACGCATGTGTGGCATATTTCCGGCAGGACAAGTATCGCAACACAAGCAGGAAGTTTGTCCTACTGGGATGTGGGAATGTCCGACGGTCCAACTCTTAATGTAAAATGTCATGAGTGCATGACAGCGTACAAATGCTGCTACATGCTAACTCCAAACCCCAACAGTAGGCTGAAGAGACACATTTGCTCAAATTAGAAACTGTTAATCTCAAGTGTTAATCTTGGACTTTGAGGAGTCTGAAAATTTCTAAATCCTGCCTACATTCATCTGGATGAAGAGTGCATTTGTCAAGAAAAGCGAATTCATTACTCCAGAAAATGCAAACTACAAGCAACCGACTGACTTCCAATAATAAACAGTCTCTGGAAATCCTGGTAGACACATTACTATTAAAAAACAAACACTAAATTCATTTTGATGGCAAGAAATGGATACTCTAACAATGTTTAAAACAACACATCACCGGCAGCCAAGAACTCGCATTTTGTCAACGCTGACAAACTTTATCTAATCACTCACAATTAATTTTCATCTATGTGAAAACTGAAGGGGAGAGTTATTGTTTCTTATAGTAATGCGATGGTAGTCTGGGGCAACACTCAACACGGAAAACTTTGTTGTGAGGGGTGAAGCTTGTTTGCTTACCTTTATAGCTATATAAGCATATCACATATCCTGGTTGGAGTAGAAGCTACATGTGAACAGACACCTAAATCAGCTACTTGTCTAGTGAGGGAGTCAAAATATTTTGCAAGTTTGAAGCCTTTTAGCAGACTGTGATTCTTTTCCTTGAAGGTGAACATTTACATGACATACATGGTGATTTTTAAGCCGTTCCTCTTATGTAAGTGTCCCACTGACATAGAAGGCAACCTATGCACACTGTCAGTTACGTGCTGTATGTATACACAAGGCGGCAACTTTAAAGATCCCCTCCTGGCATGTCTGAAGAGATTATGTAAAAACATGTCTTACCTGTCATGTTTTCCCATTAAAAAAGCAGTATTTTTTTTTTTCATTTCAAAGTTTCATTACTGGATAACACATTTATCTCACATCACTGGAAAGCAATTTTCAGTGTTTGTGCAATGTAAAATGCAGGCTTCAGGTTTCCACATTACACTTGTGTGTGTTGGACCACGATTGGCTTCCAGAGTAGCTGTGAGTCACAAATCCTGCTTGCAGGTACATTCAGAGGATGAATTTAAAAACAGTCCTCTGGTGTCAAGCTCTGAACAGACATCATTCTGAACAGTGAATGTCAAACATCCAAGAGAAGTTAGACTCACCAAAACACATTTCTGAGTGTAGAAGAACAGTGTCTGTGACCGTATGCATTAGACAAATTAGATGTGATGGCGTGACTGCCCTAGGGTCAGGATATGGTATGAATGTTGGAGTGAACAAAGAGTACACAGCAGGTGTTTAGACAAGGCTTAAGGATCACAGATTTTTTGGTGTGTGCAGTAGAGGTTTTAAATTTAATCATAAACATAATTCATTAAATCTGTACATTTCCCTCTACACAATATGCTGATGTATAGTCTGCTGGTGAATTAAACCAATGCAACTAAAGCCTTGTTAAATAGAAGAATATATTGAAGAATGAATCAATCAGTCCTTTGCTCCCTCTTTTTCCTTACATCACTCCCCCACTATTTTCAGCTACTTACTTTACATTTAAACATCACTATCACTAAATTTATTTCCAGAACTGATAGCAAAGCCAGGTCACCTAAGACAGGCCTCTAGTTGTGGTCAAGAGGAGTTACTATGTCGGTCTGAATGACGAATGAAGCACAAACTAATAAGTGCACTTTTAAGAAAGCTCTTAAGTAACAGTTTGACTTTATATATTAACTGGATGTGACAGTGGGTCAACATGCCATATGTAATGAAGAATGGCTGGCTAGTCAGTTCTCTTGCCTGCTTATGATCAATGCTGACCTCTGGGGTCAAGTAGCTTACAATTCCTCCTCCCCACCAGCCTGCTTCTTTGATGAGGTCTAATGACTGTTGTGCTATGGTGTGTCACTCCTAATGCCAGGAATTATGCTTGTCCCAGTCTCTAACAGGTAAGTGGACAGTAACTTTAAACTTCAACTGCAAGAGACCCCCCCCCCCAAAAAAAAAAAAAAACATGATTTACTGGGTGCTGCATGAAAATACACGGGAAAGAAACCCAGGTAAAAAATTTTTAAAAAGAAATTATACAATATCAGAAGTATAAACCAATGTCTTCAAAGGTTATGCATTAAGTCAATATGCAAACAACTACATTATATCCCCACACTACAATTACTCCTCACCTAGTGAAACATCAGATTTCGCAACAAAGTTTAACATCCACTGACAGTAGACTGCGCTAAGCAGCTGGAAACTGGACCAATCAGAAAATCTGAAGAAGCGCAGAAGACATTAAGAACAAGCACAGCTGTATGTGGAGTTTTAATTGAGCACTGATGTGCTGCCTCTCAACTACTGGACCTGAAAAATTACTTCAAGCACTGTAGATATAAAACGAAGCATGACTGCCTATTCATCATCTAAATTATATACAGTGGACAATTAGATTAAATTTGTTGTTTTCTATTTTGAAAACCTGAAGGACATACCTGCAGGTTAACCACATGAAGTACAGGTTTGGAAGACGAAAACAAAAGATGTTTAGTCACACTATCATCAGCATTCCAAACAGCAGGAAATGTGTTGTATCATATGCTACTGTTGTAACAACCAATCTCTCCAACTAGTCCTGAAAAATGATTTTACACTGCCAGTGGTTAGTCAAATGTGACCAGACTGATTTAACACAGTACAGATGAAACCTTTTGAAGAGGGCTGGGCTGTATCACTGTACATGCTGCAGGTCAGAGTAGACTGGGTGGGGTTGCAGCAGATTATGTAACACTGGATCTAGGTGAAGCCACGCTGTGTGGTGGTGACGTGTCCTAACAATTTTCTTCAGGAAGATCGCACCATTTCTTACTATAATTACATTCAACAGCCATTCCCACTGACACACTTTAGACCAAGAAACATCTTCATTTAGGTCTGAAACACCACACCTGCACATAAAACAATTACCGTACTGGACTGGCACTAAAATCCAACTCATAAAACATTTCGGGGAAATGTTGATAAGTTAAGTCTTTACTTGTTGATCTATAATTAATAGCGGCACTGACTCAGTCTGCAACCATGAAACCAAGGCAGAATAAGAGAATGCAATTAGATGGCGTAATTTAAAGTGGAGCTGTCAAACTTGATGAGAATATGGAATTTATGTTGCATAATTTTGATGTCTGATCTGATTTTTTTTTTATCTCATATGGATGACAGCTTAAGTGCTAAATAAGTGACATTCTTTGTTATGATTTATTCACCAGGTATGTTTCCGTTGCATTTTGATGTACCAATTAAAGACAGCAACTAACAACTATGCATAAAACCTTTTCTGCATTATTTCAACTAATATTCAAATTCTCTGCACTTCAACTTAGTAGATTTCTATGCAAGCTAAAAATTAACACAAGACCAAGTGGATGGAAATGCAGTTAATGTCAGTAATGTGTAAAACTGCACAATCCTGGAATGTGCAACATGCATTGACAAGCATGATGCCTAACGCAGGATGTTTGATTTCATAAGCAAACTGGCAGCCCGACCAAGCTAAGGTGCTAACAGAAGAGTTGTCCCATCAGAGTTATGTGCCGCTAACCAAAGAAATCACAGAAATTAATAGGAAACAGACATTCTCAAAATGTAATGAGAACCCATTAGAGCACTAGGCTTTCCTCATCCAGCGGATCATACATGCTAAAATGTACACTTACAACAGTCAGATTTATAACAACAAGAAACTTCAAGGGCTTAATTAAACACTGCTGCAAATGATATGATCATGACATCTGCATGTAACAAAGTCAGCAGCGCTGTGTTGAGGCATTGTCCTGACAGCCTCAGATGTACACCAGAGATATAGACACACTCCTTGGGGGAATGCTATGCCTACTCAGTGAAACTCTCCTGAGGTTTACAGTTCACTGATCCAGTCCTAATTCAAGCAAAAAAGACCTCCAGTATCTGTTGGGCAAATCACATGAAAAGAGAGGCATGTACCTTATTGCCTCCTGAGCCAGCAGAGCTGACCCTGATATGCAGAGACAGAAGGAGGACCCTACAGCCTGAGGAAATGACCAACACGAATGGCACCAGGGTGACACGGTTTTTAAGCATCCTGATCTGGATTCCTCAAATCCATTCACATCTGACAATTATGTTAAGGAACTGAATGGCAGTGAAGTCGTGTGTGACTAGTATCCAACAATAGACAATCCTACACTTCAGAACTGTGGAGTACAATGAAAAAGGCAGTGATAATGAAAGAATTTAGGCCCTGTATGTATGCTGTTGAGCTCACTGTGCTAAAGCGTGGAGGGTTTCCCTCTCATCTCAACCTCACAGTCACAACTTACAGACTGCTGCCTTCCATTAAACCAAGGGGAAATTGTTTTGTTCTGACATAAGACTGCAAAACAGCTACAGAACGGAAACGGGAGCAAAAGGAAAGCTTAGTGAGGGGTCATGTTTCGCCAGTGTGGCACAAATCCATTCTTTAACATTTATTGATACAGGAAGAACAAACATCTTTTCTCTAACTTGGTCAAAGATGAACCTCAGTTGCTGTACACTAAGATCAATGAAGCCCTTGAAGGTTATCGCTGTTCAACAGAATGTCTCCTTTCACTCTGTGCTACTGAGTCATCAGAAGTCCATACATCTGGGATAGTCCTTCTTCGCAAAGCAGCTGTGTAAAAACTTTGGAGCATGTGCATAAACATGTACATTTATGGCTTCATCATGCTGCCTATCCCTGCCACAATCAGTTAAGTTCACAGAGTCCAATTAAAACACAAGCTGCCCCAATCTGTCAACAGCTATTTGTACTCAAACTGGTTTCTCATTGACAGGGCTCACGCACAGTAATTTTATTATATATTATATTATTGTCCCACTCCAAAAGTAAAGACTTAGCGGCAAGAACTTATCAGAAGACTAAACTTGGGCTTTAGTCCTAAGAGAAAACTCTGGACAAATATGAGATTGACTTAATACTTAGCTATAACACTAAACACAGGCAAGGTTAGGTTGGTTATCTGCCATTGCAGATAACCTATATTAAAAGTTATTGCCTATTATCTTTCAGTGAAATCCAAAGATGTGTCAGTAAAAAACCTACAGACAGCCTTGATATCTTGTTAAAACCTTGCTGTTGGGATACAGAACTGTCCATGATGCTAGATTTCATAGTGAGCTTGGTGAGGAAGATGTGACATAACATGAAAATCCCAGCCACAAATCAGGATGAGCTGATGTGGGAGAGGGAGGGGCTGCAGAATTAGAGCAGAATTATGACAAAGCCTAAACCGTCTCCACAACAGTTATTTCAGAAAACTGCTGTATGCTGCGAACTACTATCCAGTGTGCACATAAAAATATCTCCATTACCATTGCATGAGCTTTTGTCAACAAACATACCCTGTATAAATATCTAATAAATTGTTCTCCTTTGAGGCTGTAAGCTCAAAAAGGGTAGTCATTGTAATAGACAGAAAATATAACTGTTACACTGAGCTTGAATAGGCAGATAAAGTACACTAGTGTTGCCACAACCTCAAGGTGCAGCCAGGGACGACACATCCAACCAAGAATTTAGTAAACAATAAACCCTCCCAAAACACCAACAAAGAAACGTTGCTATTTCATCCTGACCAAAACAATTGACTTTCAGAAAAATTGGTTAACAGAATGCTTCAAAATGTGAAATAATACAAACATGATACAAACACAGTGGCTGCTGCAATAACACTTCCCGTGTTCATCTGCTGTCATTTGGGAAGTTCATCACAACCAAACAACTGCCTCTGGAACCTTTAGCTCGACAATGGTATGCAGTCTGAGGTCACTGGCATGCATAAAGCTCACAAAAGCAAAGCTCAACCATTTTCCTGAACAAGTCGTGTCTGCTACATGTCTAGTTTTGCAGCTCCTTTGTTAGTTCTTTTCATCACAGTTGTTGCTGTTGCTGTTGCTGGCTTCCCATTAACATGGCTGCCAGCACTGTCCTGGTAGTCACAGCCCAGGTCTCAGCTGGCCATGCATATAAGATACATCTGTTCAACGAATGGGAAGATGATATGCATGCAGTCTGGGGATATGTGGCATGTGAGAAGTGTATGCATATTCCACTCTATTGGCATTATATTGCCATAAAGTTTCACATTGTAACTTTAGACATAACAGTCAGTAATGGTCACAGACTTTTCTTTCCCACACTTTGCTGCTCATGCCACCACTCGCCCCCCACTACACACACCAGTGATGTCGCCTCAGTGCTCTCCACACACTGGCTGCCTTTTGCCTTTTGTCACCAAGACCGCATGAGACGCCACCTAAATCCCCTTCCTGTAACCAAGGCCACGGACCACTATTGTAATCAGATTCCAGCTACATTCCAGCGATTTTTGCAACAATGAGATAAGGTGCTGTTTTTTCACCTCTCTGCAACCCCGAGTGACCATGCGATCTGCGCTCCCATCAATTTAAATGGTACTCCAGCACAACACATTACGCACCAGTGTTTCAAGGAATGCTATTGTATTCTTTTATACTTTGTTGAGAAATTGATGAGATTTGCAGACACAAGAGCAATGTGGCTTAAAGTTCAGCTCAGCACTAGACTAGGAATAGAAACAATAACCAGATTTAATCAAATTGCTCATTTTGTCTCGGATATTTACAGATGAAAGCATTTCAACACCAGGAGTTCCAACTTCTGCAATCCAAAACAGGAAAATCACTTAAAATCAGACATAGGACACATAAACTTGTCAGAAAACGTCTGTATGTTTCATGTGACACTGACCATGCCTTAAACTGTACTGCAGCATAACCCCCTCCCTTCCCGCGTCTTATCACTTTCTGCACTATAAGACTTAAAAGACTAAATCCCAAAGTTCTTATCCTACTTACAAGTCAAGGTTTAACAGGGACCTCTTTAAAGTCCTATAAAATCACTCACAACAGGAAAAGCTCAAGTTTTTATTGGTGTTTGTGTGTAGGGCTACATTTGTATCTGCAGCCATTCAAATTTAACATATAACATCTGCCTCGGTTTCTCGCTAGCACTGTTCCAATAAGACAATCCACACAACAGATCTAAAGAAAAGAAGAAGAGAGCCAAAATCTGCTTACAGCTCAAATCTAAAAACACTCCACTGAGTACAAAGCATGTCCTTTCCTCTTCCTGATCGGCTACTTCACCCTCCCCCAATGAGTAATGCACAAACCACTGCTCCATTTCAGCAGATGTTGTCAGATGTGTGGTGGGAAAGACCAGTGGAAGCAATAGTGTTAGTCTTTGTGCACCTGCTGGAATTACTAAGCTACAAAGCATTAGAGAATTACAAAAGGAAGGTCTAAATAACAGGAGAGAGAGCTTAGCTTCATCAGTGATGAAATTTCCAAGCAGGAAAAACAAAACAATAACTTCAAAAACTCTATGACTCAAATACAAGAGAGAGAAATTATATTTAGTTTAGAAGAAGCACATGGACATTTAAACAGGCAGCATTCACAGTATGTATTTGACAAACGCCACAAAATGATGGTTTATTAAATTAAAAATACTGGTTTGCTGTCTCGATTTTTGGTATAGTAGCCTTTTAATACAAAAATAAAAACGTCCACAGTCAATAGGTTGCATGTCTGAAGCAGCACAGATTTAGGCATGTGATCCTCTTCATCTACCAGGCTTATCCACACAAACAAACACTAATATACTAAGCAGGTGATGGGTTAATGAGATGTTTCTTCCCACCTGTGCTTTAGAAAAAACTATCAGCCATCTTGTCTGGAGAATCACATAACAAACTGTACATTTACTGTAAACTGTAAATCCAAAATCTTTCTTTCCTTCTCTTTTTTTTCTGGCAGAAAGTCACCTGGGAGAAAGTGGGGATTGAGATAACATCTTGCACAGACAGGATTGGGCACAAACTGAGGTATGTCAGGCATGACAGAAGAATGCAATTTTTGAGATCAATTAAGATTCAGAAGCCAAGCTGTTTACCAAACATTTATCTTCTTTCCACAAGATGCTGATTATTCCAATAGAGTGGGTGTAAAAGGAGAGCTCTCAATCTACTACTGAGATGCTTTAAGTTCACAAAGCAAGCCTGAACCCCTGCTAAACAATTTCAGGAAACTTGAACGACTCTAGACAGCCAGCAGGGAACAGCTGGATTTAGAGACTTTGATCAGCACTGATGAATTAAATGTTGTGGATATGTTGGCTACTGTTTCATGTTCGTATGACTCAAAATGCCAAAGATGTACTTGAGAGTTCACCGAAGCCTACACACAAGTGCCGTGCCGCAGTTGATAGGAACTAACACTCCCTCACATCTTATGCTTAGTTTCCCTCTGCTTCCTGACCCACTTCCTCTCTCAGCACAGCATTAGGGAAGCAGGCTACGCACATCTGAAGACCTTGTACTGCAGCACAACAAGCAGAGGTTGATGTGTCTGAAACAGTTAACAAGTCTAAACACAGCTGGAGGACTGCTGACCCTGGGGTCGCTCCGTCAGCCTTCACCTGCTTTGCAAACCCAGAGGAAAACTTGCTGAGGGAAACTCCGTCAATCCCACAGCTAATTACACATAAGAGCTAAGTAACCTAGTTCAAGACATGGGCCAAATATGTAAGTCATCCTGCCCTTGTGGCACACAAACCACAGCCATTACAAATCAAAGTACCCTATTGTCGTGATCAAGCATATGAGCATGTGGTGGCGTACCGACAGAGGGGTTACACAAAAGACTGTTTGGGGTGTCATCCAGCCACTAGTGCTTGATTGCAGAAAGTATTTATGACTGCCAAGTAGGAAGGATGTAACTGTTAACAGAATATGCACAGGCTTTTAATAGACTGCATAAAGAAGGAAAAGAAAATGATCTCCACTTGATGCCCTACTTAGGAAACACTGGAGTATTATGTGTCACTGTCCAACCGCTCATTAATGTGCACACCCATTTTAATTAAAACATATGTGGTCCAGTTTTGAAAAGTTTAATTAAAATATGTAGGCAATAAAGTGACTTTGAATGCAAGAAGAACATACTAGTTAATGATGTAACCTCTCTTTATTTGAGTTGACCACATTGTTAAACCAAACCCTTGTCTGTTTTATGGTGTGAATGTATGGACTCCATTTACAAGCCAATAAGGTGCAGCTGCATGATATTTCTACGTCTGCCCTCATTGACAGCCCCTACACCATAACATTTCTGCATATTTTCACACTAGCAATTCTCCACGTGTTATGACCAGACAGGCAGAGCTGGTGGAGCTCGCAGTGGTCTGTGCAACTAGGAGGTGCAGCATGGAAGCAGCGACCACTTCTATACTATGACCCTTTTTCATTTATCTTCCATACCAGTGTGTTAGTGGGTCAAATCTGGACCTTGCATCTGGATGAACACTGGGGATATATTTTAACACAACTGCGGATATTAGATCAAAATCAAAGGGGGGCATTTTATTCTGTGCAAATGAAAGAGTTAATTCGTGAAAATTATTGCATTTGGAGCCTGTTGTTCAGCTGGAGGAGACTATATTAAGGCCGGTGGAGAGTGCCAGGGGCCAGGGCGCGGTTGTGCAGCCTGCACCCTCCGTCTATGTGGATCTATCGTCTCGGAGATAAGTTTTCCTGCCGCACTATGGTTAGCTACCCCACCCCGCTCAATAACGTACAACACCACATTTCACCTCGAGAATTAGCCACGAAACCCACCCAACACCAAAAAAGAACGTAAAAAAGCTTTGCTCGCAACAATTTCTTCGGTTTACTGGTGCTAAACTTTTTTTTTTTTTTACACTGTAAGTTAACTGCCGTGGAAGGCTAGCGCTAGCTTAAAAAACTGTTCTCATTATACAGACTATCCCGATTCATTTTAGCTAGCGCATGCACTTTCCTGTCTGGGCTGCTGTAGTTTGGTGGATAAACGAAAATCGCTGCGACCAATTTGAGGTTAGAAAAAAAAACAAATAAACAAAAAAGATTCTTTATAATTTACACAATCTTTAACCTACCTTCAGAGAGGAAAATTAAAGTATTCCCGAAAGTCGAATGATATAACACAACGTATCCCAATTGTTTCCTCCCTCTGCCGGAGCCGCTGCTGCGCTGACACAACCCGCTCTGTGAGCTCTCTCCCTTCTCCCCTCACAAGCCCCGCCCCATGACTTGGTTTGGCGAGTCCTGGTTAGATGAGCCGCGTTTGACGGACAGTTCTAGCAGCTAATCAGAGCCACCTTTTGCATAAAGGGAAAAGAATTCACACCTCCTTTCTTCAGGTTCCCTGTTCTCGAAAATTACAATTAATTGTGTTTTTTATAGTGGCTTTATAGCATTTGAATGCTTTGTGGTCAGTTTCATCTGTTTACTATATGGTTAATATATTTTTGCTATTGTTCTGCAGTAATATCCTTTAGAAAAGCACCATTTGGTATTTATTTATCAATTGATCAGATACATGTAGTTGTGTTCTGGAGAGGTTAACAAATGCACCTTACTGAATAATTTGACAGTATTTAGGGGCAACCTAAAGAACGAAAAGGATGCATAACATGATACATATAAATCAAGGTTAAGTGACAGAAGGGTAATAGTGTAGCTTCATTTATGTATGCCCAATTGTGAGTGGGGATAAAATGATGTATACTGCATGTATCAGATATACACATAAGTGCATATACCTCAGTGACTCTAGATGAGAGTAACTTGATTCCACTTGGATTCCTCAGACAGGCTGTTCCTCATGTCCATGAATATGAACTGTGATATAAATGACAAAACAATAGCACATGCCAACACAGGATTGCTGTCCTAAAAAACATTTTCTAACAATAAAAATGTATTTCAATTCTCCTTAGGACACAATGTACCCCAGGTGTAATACAGCACCACGAGATGGCGATATTTCACAAACTGCAGTGAGGCAGGCTTCTGACAGCAGAAAACAGCTGTAGTCCATCATCCAGTCTATGTTTTCTTGATTCTCCTTCAGTCTTGTAGATTAGGGTTGATGCAAGTGTTTGTGGTGACTCTGGCAGCCCAACAGTAAGGGCTCAAGTTCCAGGATAGCAGATTTCGTTAGTTAATTATATTTTTTATTACCACATGACTCATTGATCAGTTATTCCCAGTGTGTTCTCTAGAACGTGCAACACCTATTTATTTGATTCTGTTGTGCATACACTACTGTAAGCACTTTAGCTGTTTCAGTTCCTATTAGTCAAGTTAGACCATCAGGGTGTCCGATCAATACCAAACTCCTTCTGCACCTTGAAAATGACCCCAATGACCCCATACAATTTACAGCATTGTTCTTGAAGCAATGCTGAGCATCCTGGTTGTAGTCCTAAATTTTTTCACACTGCTGTATACAATGCAGAAAGCTAGATTTCGATGCCCTTACCTTTTCTCATCGATGGCTTCCTCTCGACTGCCTTGTCTGGAGTTTTCTGAGGTGAGTCAAAGGCTGCCTTCATCTGTGCCACCTTCACAGACTGACCCTGCTCATCACACTTGACTTCAACTGGTTTGGGCCGGTCCTGTTGCTGCAGCTTTTCATGCAGCTGAATTGTCTCCTTTATGAGTTCTGAGACAGGCCTAGATTTGGGAGAGCTCTGGGATTTGTCTCTCATTGAGACAGTGTCATCTCTCTCTTTGCCAGGTTTCTTGTCGGTTTCCGAGTTAAGTGTCACACCAAGATCCTGCTTCACGCTGACTGAGACCTTTCGGCCTTCGTCTGAGGTAACTGTCCCACCTGCGGCCACAACAGAGCCAGCATCCACAGCTGGTGCAGCAGCATCCTTAGGGGACTCTTTGACTTTCTTTTTCTTTGCCGACTGAGCATCTGCCTTCTCAGAACCAGATAGCTGTGAATCAGTTTTACTCTCCCTGTCATCCTCATTCTGTGGCGGTGTTTTTACTTTACTGCTGTCTGTCTCCTCAGCAGTGAGACAATGGCCTGAGTCAGCGATCTTCCCATCACTTTTTGTAGTTGGAGGCTTTGGATCAGAAGGTGCAGATTCCTCAGAGATCACACGACTCACATCACATGATGTTGTTTCATGTGAAACAGCTGATTGTAACTTGTCAGAGTGCACACTGTTAGAGGGGCCTTTATTTGGCTTCATCTCTGTGTCCTCCTTGACTGAAGCATCTGTTGAGTTTATGTTCTCAGCTTTGGAATTATGTGATTTTGTGAGTGAGCTGTCACACATAGTGTCCCCAGTCACTCCCGTCTGAGAGCAAAGTGAATCTGAGGTCGCACTGGAAGCAGTGGCTGTATGCTTCATGTCCTGGTCCTTACTGCGCCTATCTGTCTTTGCAAGGTTTGATTGTGGTTGCTTGTTTTTAGAATCTGCAGAGGAGGGTAAAGTCTCCTTCTTGTCATGTTCTGACTGATCAGTCCGGTCACTGGATATCTCTGTTGTTGTGCTGTCAAGGATCCTCTTTGTACCCTTCTTCACAGGAACATCTATGGCTTCCTTGTTGCCAGTGTCGACCTCCTTTATTTTAGAAAGAGACAAGGTTGCATTTACTTTGTTTCTCTTCAGGAGCTTCTCCAAAATAGAGCTGGGCTCATTGTCTAAGACTGGATTTGATGCTGAATCATCGGACGTGGTTTGATTTGCATTTTTTTCGCTTGTGTCCACTTCTGGATCTCCTTGGTCATCAGTGTCAGTAAACCTTGCTGAAGAGGAATCATTCAAAACTGGCATTGGCCCATATGTTAGCGTTTCTTCTTTTGTATTATTCTCCACTCTCTCTTTTGGAGGTCTTTTACTTTTGGAGTGAATGGTATCACTCATGTCTAATAAAGACTCTTTCTGCAGGCTGTTTTTCAAAGGATGTTGGTGTTGAGCTGGAGGCGGTTCCTTCCTCTCACTCAAACAGCCCACTGTTTCTGCACAAAGCTCAATATCCTTATTCCCAACTTCAGCAATCACGGCTTCTTTCAGGACAAGCAGCGACTTACTTTCTGCATGAGCTCCACATTTGCTGTTCTTCAACATCACAGAGACATCTGAGTTTTCAGCTAGGTTCTCCTCCTTTGGGAAAGTTTCCTCAACCTGATTCTCCATCTTGGTCTTTGAGGAGGCTTGAAGCATCAGCCCAGTCTTCTTTTCCTCTGGCTTGGTTTGATTCAGCGGCTCGTGTGCTCTTGCACTTTCCTTATTTCTCGAAGCACTCTGGTGGTTCTTGTCCGTCTCATGTGGAACCGGTGGAGCATTGCTGCCTCCACCTCCTCCTCCTCCCTCCTTTCCTGCAGCCCCTCCCTGTCTCACCTCCCTTGCAGCAGAAGGACTCTCACACAAATTTATGTGCTTCTCACCAGAAGGTGTAGTTGGCTCCTTGCTGGGGCTCCCATCCAGATGCTGAGAGTTCGGCTCCCCTGACTTTTCGCCAGTGTTGCCAGCTTCCTCCTCACATGTGTTTGCTCCCTCCATGACATCACCTGCTTGACTGCCCACACCTCCGGAGTGATTGCACTGATCCGTCTTCTCCGATCCTTCACCCGGGACCTGTTTACCCTCATCCACTTTGTCCAGGTTCTGCCCCATACTGGTCTGTGGAGAAGGACATGGTGTTAACCTCCCAACAAAAGAGCAAATCCCCCTAAATCATGCCACATGTCTGGAATGCCAGCCTAGTAGTATTTTCTTTTTCCTGTGGACCATGACAGATCTCTGCTTTGTTCTGAGCATCACCACTAATATCTGAACACTGCAAAAACAGTAAAACAGAGCAAGATAAAAAAAAAAAAAAGAAGCAGGCACCTGAGATTAACACCACGGTCTGTGGTTTTTGCTTTGGAAAAAGACCATGTAGCATGTTGTAAACAATTTATAGTCACACAAGAGTTATTTTCATGGAAGTGAGTAATCGAGGACCTTATGACTTGACCCGCTATAGTATAGTCTCTGTTGGGTTATTCATGCACTTGCAATGTCCACACCAGCTGAACTTCGGGTCAGATTACAGTCACAAGATTTTTGCAACAATCTCTTTGTTTTGGACTGAGAGGTAATTCAGCTGCATCACTGTGGCTTTTTTCCTCATTCACTGTATGTAATATCGTTGTTTTTTTTTTTTACCTTCACCCTTTATGCAAACTGAATGGATTATTTCAATATGAATCCTTAAAATGATACTTGACATCACAGCTGATGCTGAACAGGAACATGAAATCAGACTAACTGATTTATCTCCTTGCGTTAATATTGGAGGTTCAGAAAGTCTTATGACAGTCTGTTAGCAAATCTCTTTCCTACACTGCGCAGTTTGTTTTGCCATACTGCCTGTTGTCAGATATTTTTTTTCTGATTTGATTTCATGTGACTCATTTAATTGGTGCAAGTCAGCCCTATTTTTTGTATTTCCACATGTTAGATGCATAAGGGAGACATGATGTTAGCATATGTAAATGTAAGTCATATAGCCCATTCACTGATTAACTGATTTTAAAAAAAGACAAAAACACATAGCCTTGTATTATATTAATCTAACTTCGGATATTTTTAATGCTTCTGTTTATGTCTCCGCTCAAAGGAGCTTTATCCTGTGCAGTCGACTGCAGTCACTGCATTTACAACAATGATGAAGATGGTGCTAGTGTAGATTAAAAATCAGAAAGTGTTACAGCATTAGAAAGAACAGAACTCGGAGGTGGAATAAGCTGCAGTTGTTGTCAACACAAAAGGCAGAGCACAAGGCAAAGCCTAAATATCATGTAGCAGAGACAAACTTTTCCATGACACTGTCTAATTGCTTAATGAGTTTTTCACCCAGTAAACTGCAGCAGTAAGCAGAGAAAATGGCAAGACACAATGAACAATGATCTGGACCATGAGTCTGCTTCCTGTCTATGGCCTCATCCTCCTCATCTGTGTGACAACATATGACTGCTCTTGTCTCATCATCTGACAGTCCCTCACGCTGGCCAGACACATGGAGGAGGGAGCCAATGTTATCCCACTACAATGGTGGTGTAGAGTGATAAACCAGAGATAGAGAGACCAGGAAAACATGACAAAATTACACATATAAAAGACAGAGAGATGAAATGGGAGCACATCAGCACAACCTCGTGTGGTCTCATCAGTGTAATTTGTATTCATTGATTATCCTCCACCTACTCCATCCGTCAGTGTGGGGAACCCCTTCCCTTCAGGCAGTCCATCCCTGCTAACAACTGCTCCATTATCCTGTCTTTTTCCTCCTGAATGCCCAAAGCTCATCACTTGATCACCATGTGCTCTGCAGTCCCAACATACTCAGACACACAAGAATCCAGCGAACATCTCAAAAACCAAACTTTCAGCATCTGGAAGACACACAACCTGTCTTTTCTGTCAGCTCCGATGGGTACAACGCAACAAACTGGCACAGGCCTGGCACATGACAGCTCTCTGCTCCCACAGAATGGTGGATATAATATTGATCGTCTATCATACGTTGCTGCTGACACTTACCAGTTAGACGTTGTAGCCAAGTCGATCGCTCTCGCTCAGTACTCACAGAGTGCTCTTTGTTGGTTGTTTGGTGATGATCAGTCCTCCCTCAAATGCACAAGCAATGGGAGCCTTATATTACATCCATGTGATGTCACAGCACATTTGACTAACACAATCAGGGGAAACTTGGACTTGTAGATTTACTTTTTGCTGTATTAAGAAAGCTTGGAGAAGATATCTTTAATAATTTTTTGTTGTACTTGTGTGGAAATATGGAGAACGATTTTTGCATGGGAGATCTGCAAAAGTGGTAACCTTTTCACCTTGTGTTAAATTGGAAAACAGGAGGATAAACATGATACTGATAACTTGAGTGAATGTCCAGATTTTTTCTGCTTCCCTTCCCCAAGCTTGTTTGCACACCGGTGCTATGAGCTGCATACTATTCCACTAAGATAAGTAGGGGATGGTTTTAAAAAAAAATAAAAAATAGTTGTGTCTGGGATAAATGGTGAGCAATTGTAGGCAGGCTGGGTATGTCTAGCAGTGCAGGAAATGATGTGAAAAACAGCTCCGACATTTTCTTTTGTTTCTCTTGGTTTCTATAGTTACGTGCAAAACAGGATACGTCCTCAGATAATAAAACAAAAGTGGAGGTACGGCAGCCAAGAAATCACCAACAGAAGAAGGGGAAGAGGGGCCGGTCCACACCCACCGACCGCACACTGGAGGCTACGATGTTGACAGCCTGCTAGTGTTCTTGCCAACCGGTGTTTTTGTGTTTGTAAAGTGTTGCAGGTCACTTTGAATCTTGTCTAGACAAAAGCCAATCTGTCTCTAATTGCAGATAATCATTAAGTCAAAGTCGACTCCGCAGGCTTCTTGGCACGAACCACCATTTAGTCCCACTGTCATTTAAATGTTTACAAGTTTACAGTAGCCAGACACATTCGTTTTCCAGCCCACATTTCTTGCACTGCCAGTCTCACACGAGCAACACTAAATAACATCTTTGCCACCTCAATGCTCCACCACATGCTGCTCTGTAAACAGGGCCTACCCTTCGTTATACAGACACGCACAGTCATATAGGCCAGGAGGAACAAGAGCGTGTAACTTAAGTAATTCACTGATGTCATGCAAACAGTGACGGGAAGCCAAATGTTATATAACCTGGCTGTTAGAAACCGCCTCTCCTGCCAAAGCATACAGATGGGGGCATGATGATGTAATTTCAGGGTACACACTCCATCGTGGTCAAGTCAATGCACATACAGTGAGTTGTTCCTAAATGTCTGTGCCTGATAGTTTCGCCATTCAGGACAGAAGACGCTTGTTTCTCACTAACAGCTATTAGTTTTGAATGACAAGTAAGAACAAAACACAATCCAATTATGTAAAAGAAATGTTTATTTCCATAATTAACACATACAGTACATTATTTTTTACCAACATAAAAAGTGCAATATGCATTCAAACTACAGCAATGTACAGTACAAAAATTACTGCATACTTAAATATAAAAAGAAAATGGTTACAAAACTGTGAAGTAACCTATTGTGATCGTTGTCACGTCAGTGTGACAAAAGCTTTAAAACTCATCGATGATATGAGCATAAAAGCTTAACAGCTATGAGCCCGATGACTCCACTGAGTCTCATTCGTTTCTCCCAAAGGTGCAAAAAGATGTAACAGCATTTAAATACGTACGTGATTGACATGATGATTCACATATTTTGTACAGCTTCAATGGTGTTTCCAATTTGTTAAGACAGCCAAAAAAAACTTTGGTTTTTCACATTTCAAAAAGCACAAATGAGTTGAAAATGTTGGCAACCCTTAAAAATGAATTTAAGGTAAAGAATGTTTGGATTTTGTATTCATACTGTGTGTTATATGATTATAAGTCAGGTAACTTTAGCTTACAGACATTATATGATTTGACTGTCTCCGTTTCTGTCACACTAGTCATTTGTGTTATGATTTCAAGCCATGCAGCAGACTCCTCACTCTGCTCTCTCAACAACGATGTACATGATAGGGAATGATGAGGTCAATAACATTACTCCAATGTTATTTTGGAAGATAGCTTGCTGTGTACCAGTATTCACTCGATAAAAAAAAAAGCAGTGCAAAGGAACAACAAACTCAGAAATGTTTCTGTTCCGTTTGTTGAAAACAGTGAGCATGCCTCTCTCTCTACGTTCATCTCATCCACTCACTCAGACTCGGACATACTTAATGCATTAACATACATTTTTGCATTAAAATGAGTTCTAAACAAATTTCTTCACTTTAACTTGACATCAGCAAATTAACTGAATTAAAGTCTTGCCTGGTGTTCATCTGAGCGAGAGCTCTATGCATGTAACATGAGGTAACCATTAATTTTACAACCCTCTAGCATCTAAAACATAAACTGTCGTAAACAACTCTACATTTATTTAACACTTTGCTTTCTGTCAAGTTTTTTGAGGGTCTCAAGTTCAACAATGTAGGCTACCACTTTGTACCTGACAGGGGAAGATAATGTAAGTGCCAATGGATACCAAGTTAAAGGTTATAGAGCGCCTTGTACTATCTCATCCTGCAGTCTAACACACAGCTCTGTGCCTCTGGTCTCGTAGGTAAGGCACTTGTTTGTCCATGAATCAAACAAAGTTAGAGGTGAACTGATGGCTTTACACACTTGTCAGATACAGCAATATGACTTTCATCATTGTGAACAGCAGTTTGAGAAACTATGTGGCAAAGGAGAGTGTACACTCCTTATAACAACAGTTGGCATTATTATTTTTAGTTTCTTTTCATGTTTTATCTCAGACTCAACTCTCTCCTGTCTCCAGAATCTGTACAACCTCCTCCAGCCCCACAGGGCGACAGATGAGGAAGTGAGTGGAGTGTATATAATCTCCACTTGATTTGTCAGCTTCTGGGCTCACTTGGAAGTGCTCTCTCTGGAGTGTGCAGGTCCTTGCCGGGCCGGGCGAGAGTAGAAGTGGTGGGGGAGTCCCACTCCAGGCCTGGGTCTGGCTCTGGGGACAGTGAGAGGAGCAGCAGTGTTCCTGCGTCTGAAGAGCAGGCCGAACACAGGTCCTCGGAGGAGAAGTCGAGGCTGCCCAACTTGGCCAGCGAGTTGGACCGCTTCAGCCTCGAGGGCACGGTTAGGCCTGCCAGTCGCATGCGGGTCTCGATCTCCTGCGCCCTCTGACGTACGAGGCCAGGTTTCCCCCGAACACTGCGCAGACTGTCACTGCTGGAGCTGCGCGTCAGCGTGGAGCCATGAGGCGAGGAGGTTGGTGTGAGCAGCCCAGACCCCACCACCCCCAACAAGGCTTCATTGGTCAGTGGCACCACCAGTGGCTCTAACCGCACTTGGCATGGTGTTGAGGATTTAGTGAAGTCAACAGCAAAGCCAGAGAACTCCTCTTCCTCCTCAGTGTGAAAGGGACTCTTCTTGGACCTTTGGCATGCGTGCAAAGGCTTCAGAGAGTGCAGGCTGTCCTGAGATAAACCTGAAAGTCTCTCTAGTCTCTCTGCACGGCGGCGGACCAGCCCAGATCGACGCAGCTGTAAAAGGGTCTCCTGTTGTTGGCCAAGGTAACAAGCCACTGCAGGCTTCTCTTCCTCCAAATCCATACTCATCAGCTCTGGAAGAGCCTCTGAGGCAGCTGCAGACTGGCTTTCATCAAGCTCAGCCTTCACTTCCAAGAAATCACCATTGACCTCAGACTTCACTATCTGCAGTGATTCTCCTGGCTGCTCCTGTCTGTCAAGTGGAGCTGTGGTTGGGGAGGCAGCACAGTTGGCACAGTCACACAGAGGGCCACAGGGGCTCAGCAGTCCCACTGAAGACTTGAAGCCTTCAGGAGAGGTATGGGACTGTGGAAATGAAGCACTTGTTGGGACTTCAGGAGGACTGGGGTTAAGGCAAAGCTTAGAGGCCAGGGTTGGAGAATCTTCTTTCTCATTGGACTTAGTCTTATCCCACCACGACAGAGCAGAAGCATCAGCTGGAAGTAGGATGGAGGAAGGTTTTCCCTAAACAAAGACAGGACAGAAAAACAAATTCCAGATGAACAGTTATTTATGTAAACTTTATTCATGTAATCAATAACAGTACTCTCATTCTAAAAATGTAGGACAATAATAACTTACATTGTGGTTATGAGGAATGCACAAATGGTTGTTGTTGTTCGAATTTTCATTGAGGGTTGCCAGGTCCATCCCGTTACCTTCCGTATCCCCCTCTACCTCCACATCTTGAGTGTCACCACCACCTCCTTCACCACCTCCTCCATCATCTGGCTGCATTAGTACCTCCATGTCTGCCTCCTCCTTTTGTACATCCTCCTCATCCTCCTCTTCCACTGTACTGAACTCCAGCCTCAGACGCAGCTCCTCCAGGGGCTCTGGGCCACGATTGCAGGTCTGGGCAGCAGTTCCCTCAGCTGTAGGACCAAAGTGGGGGAGTGGCAGACCTTCACGCCCATCAAAGGCCTCATCATCCAGCAGAGCATCTCGCTCCACATCCTCGATTTCTATGAAGACTTTTTCCATGCCGAGAAGGGGGGGACCGCGCACAGGTGTTGATGGTTCGCTGTCTAGTGCTGAGTCAGAGAGCCGGCGGAAATAGTAGTTGTTGTAGGCCGGGTCGATCTCCAGGGCAACAGTCCTGCACGGGGAGGGGCAAGCTGCACCTTTATCAGATAACGCCTCCTCACAGCAAGGAGACATGCCTGGCTCTGGAGTCAGGTGGCCTCCCTCCTCTCCTCCACAACACTGAGTCAAGCCCTGCTGCCCCTCTGCCATCTCACAGTCTGCATCTGGATGCCACAGCTTGTTGTGTCGCTGTTTACTAGAAATACACAAATTTGGCATGTAAAACAAGAGCAAAATTCAAAACAAAACAGGTCAACTAAAGGAAGAGGCAAATCAGCTCGTAGCTATTATCAAGTATAGTGCATCAAACAATGTGAGCCAGACATGGTTCCTTTAAAATGAATACATAAAGACAAAAGCTACAAGTAAACAACACACACACATACAACAAGTAAAGAACAGTACCTGGCATCTAAAATGCCCTCGTACTCCGCCAGCTGTCTCATGAAACCTGGGTTGGGTCGTGTGATGCTCCTCTTTTGCTTGACGAAGTTGTAAGCTTTCTCCAACGACCAGCCGTACTCCTTCATGGCGTAAGCGATGACGGTGGAGGCGGACCGACTGACACCCATCTTGCAATGTACTAGACACTTAGAATGGTTCTTTCTATGGGTGAGAATTATACTTTTATATACTATTATAATACTATTATTACATTCTATAATAACGGTATTATACTATTATAATACTATTATAATACTATATTCATGTTTGCCTCTCCACCATATCAGCAGAACCATGAAGATTAGTCTGATAATGGATTAAAAAACAACAGAGGCATCTAAGAAAAACAACCACAAAGATTCACTGTCAGACAGACAGAAAATAGTCTACATTTCTTATGGTCATTTATCAATGTTTTGGAACACAACTGAGATGAAACAAGCAGTTATTGAATTTGTTTTCTCATTCACTCACTTCATTCTCTCATTGCAACTCCCTCTTTCACTTGTTAACTCCTTAACTCTCTTGATCGTCACTCATTCTCTTGCCCTCTCAGCTCGACTCATGCCCTTTTATCTGTTGCTTTTTCATGTTACTTATATTTGCAGTAATTCAATAATATAATGACAAATGCACACCCCTCTTCCTATTACTGAAATTAGTGGAATTCTTTGCTTTCTTGTTGTATGACAGAAACTGTACACAAGCAAATTTTGCGTTTATTCAATCAGCCATGTTCCAAGGCCATCGGAAAATATGTCCCCCCAGAGCAGGAAGTTAGGCTGGAAATATGATTCTTTGTGTTACACGTACGCAGGCTTGTGCAGGGGTCGCCTGCATTCATTTACACAGCATTTCTTTTCTTCTTAGTGTTTGCCTTTCTGTTTCAGTCCAACAGGAATGATGATCTTTGGTAAGAAACAGACTAGCGATACTTTTAAACTTAAAGACTCTTTTTTTGTATTTAACCCTGTTAAAGCAAAAACAAAATCCTATTTTAAATGAAACTTAATCAAAAACTGTGAAATGTGAAAAAACGTTGAATCAAATAATAATAATAATTAGATTAACAGTTCAGTGTCATCTTTGTGTTCATTTTCTCACAAAATTAAATGTGGGACATCAGATCTTGCATTTGAGTTCCAAATGAGCAGTTTCTGTTGTTGATAAAACGTGTTTCTAGGTAACTTCAGCAGTGTATTGTCACCACACCAGAAAAAGCAAAACTCAGTAGTATCACGTTATAATGTAGTTTTGTTAGAACAAGATGTTTGTCATGTTAGGTCAACACATATTCACGCTGTAACAAGATATTTTCACAATACTACGACATAAAAATGTGTCATTATCATTATTGTATAGGAAGAAACATTTCCTACCCTAGCAACATACTATTTATTTGGGTCAGATTATAACATAATAAGTTATGGATGTAACATAAAAATAAATGAATGAAGTGAATAATTAAGCATATGTGTATGGAGAATGGATAAATTGTAGAATATGGCTCATTTACACAATTTGATTCAGTGCTATTTCATGCTTGGATTGAAACATGACAAGATTCTGCTGTTGTTAAGGACAGTGGATGGTACTGTCCAAACTTCTTGTAGGAGTGCAATTTTTCATGGATCAACTGGAGGGGCACAGAGGCCCCATGGATGCCAGATTTATCATAATTCTGTCCATCCTATCGAATAATACAAATAAATGTATTTGAAATGGAAAAATATTGCCATTTCAAATACAGCTTGAAGCAGAACTTAATCAAATGGCGTAAATAATCAATTTTCCTCAAATTATTCATTCCATATCCATTCGATAATGCAAAATGTTTCACATTATGACAACATAAACAGAATACTGTTATACCAAGAAAAGTTTTTAGTTATGTGAAAAACATCATGTTATTACAATACACCTCTTACACTATAGCATGAAAATGGTAGTTTTTTCTTCTGCTGGTGTGGCAGTGATACTCTTCCGTAGTTAACTGATAAATACGTGAGCTACATGTTTTCTGTTCCACTCAGGACTTACTTTGCTTTTACAATGAAGTTGTACATGTCATTCCAGTGAGCGAGCAGGTCAGTGGCCTCTTCATCGTAGACGCGTATGTTGTGATAACTGAATGTGCCTGGAAAGAAGTTGTCTATCTCCCGGGTAACATTGAGGATATAGCCCACCCTGGGGAGGAAAGATAATGTTAACTCATCAACAACATTCTTTCTTGCTCAAATCATAATGAAAATATGTTTTGTGTGTGGTTATCTTAGCTCCACCATAATCTAAAATAAATCACCCCGTCTCTTGCAGCTCCTCCAAATTAGATGCATTCCATTCAGATCCCTAAAAACAAATGAGAGAAAATACTGTTTAGACTGAGTATATTTTCAAACCTTTGGAAGACTATTCTTTCTCCAAAACAATTATTTCACGTGGAAGATTACTTAAACACCAGTTTTCCTTTTGGGATGCAACGGAAGGGAATCATTTCTATCTTAGTTATTCACAGGAAACAACAGATGCAGCAGGCATTTTTGTGACTGTAACAGACAGCCTCAGTGTTCCCACCAGGTAGACGTGGTCAAAGATGAGGGTGGCTTTGTCCATCTGGCCCAGGATTAGCAGCATCTCATTGTCAATGAACTCTTTGTACTCCTTCAGGTTGCAGTTCATGTGCTGCTCCAACTCTGTGCGGATCTGAAAAAACAGTAATACAGCGTAAGTTGATTTCTGAGTGAAAGGTTTAAATGCATTATTTTTAACTTCATGAACATGAACTTTGCCTACAAAGCAGAGAAAGGCTATAAAAAGATATTAAAACATTTCCAGCTTACAATTTGAACTGTCTGAATGTCATTAAGAAACGGCAGAAAACAGGAGCTATGGAGGTCATGACAAGAGCCAGAAGACCAAGAAAATTTTCAGCTAAAACTGCACGTCTGCTGGGCAAAAAGCCAAAGCAAAAACCCTCATATGACTGCAAAGGAGCTGCAGTAAGGTTTAGTTGCAAGAAGGTTTAGCTGACACAGGAGTGGCAAGGGTGTACTGTTACGTTCTGCAATGCTGATGCACAAACAGGATCAACATTGAAGAGTCATCCAAGGGAAACTTACGACCTTGTCACAAGAGTCAAAGCAAAAATGCGCAATGCAACATCTGGATAAGCCAAAGACATTTTAGAAGCAAGTATTGTGGACAAATGAATTTAATAATGAGTTGTTTGGCCTCATTCACAAATCAAGTTTGTGTGTGAAAGATAAATGAAAACAACATCTTGACTAGCGTTAAACATGGTGCTGGAGACATTACGCTTCATGGAGACAATGGATTCCCCTAAATGTCAGCCAATTCTTGGTGTACATTTCCTTCACTCCTGAAATCATCACTGAAAATCTGTGCACAGATTTTAAACATGCTTCACGTACAAATCAGCAATCTTCAAAAAAGAGTGGGTGAAAATTGCTAAATCAAAAACAGAAAGACTGAGCGTTAGCTAGCTGTGGCTTCTGTCAAAGGTCTGAGAGTTGGGGGTAACTAAGTAGGGTGCCCAAATGTCACAAATACTGTTTATTGAATTATTTCCTGATATAAAAAGTAAGATGCTTTAACATTTGAAGTATGGCATTTACTTCTTTTCATTTAAAAAGCAACAAAATACGGAATATGGCCGAAAGTGCCCAAACTGTTACATAAATATATATACAGTATGAAGTGAGAAGGCAAGGCAAGGCCAGTTTATTTGTATAGCAGCCTTCATGTCCAAGACAATTAAAAGTGCTTTACATAAAACATTAAGAGCATTACAGTGAGGTGCAGATAGTTAAACGATATCGTGCAGATTTCATGCATAGGCGCATGATAAAAGAAATGTTTTGAGAGGCATCTTCATCTTTAGAGAATGAAGCATAAATACAGCCACTGAAAATCAAACCACAAGAAACACACACCAGAGTTCGTGTGCTTCTATGTTTTTTTTACCTGTTTGCAGGTGACGTTCTCAAGGTCCTGGCACGTCATGATGCTTCTGAGTTTGGCTTTAATAAGGCACTCTGTCCTCTCTCTCTCTGAAGGCCTAACAAAGATTAACTCTTATTAAAATCTCAGTACTCACACAATGCTCCTGAAATGTGAAAATACGGAATCCTATTTAAGTCGGATGGCGTTTACTGACTTGTCGACAAACATGGTAGGTGAGTCGGGCCGTGTGGTCTCCAGGTCTTTCATGGCGTTCCACTCGTTGATGCAGCTCTGGTCTGAAGCAATGCAGCTCTCGTAGTAGCCCATCCAGGTAAGAGCCATGCCTCCAGGGAAGTAGTTGTACCTGCGTGACACCTCGCATGCCTTGTGCATCACCTGCAGGGCTGACCTAGATTGTTGGTGTTAGAAAAAAATGAAGGTTATACTTTTAGATGGCTGATGGAAGCATGATTTTCTGAGCCAAATTAGAAAAATACTGAAATGACTGTATTAACTATCTGAATGTATGCGGTTTTGTGCACATGTGTCTTCATGCCAGCAGGTGGCAGAGTGAATCAGCACTGCCTGAACCTGCATCACTGCAGCACTGTGTGTCTATCAGGAGATGTGCTGTGGTGTGCCGTGAAACTAAACGGTTGTAGACAGCCGCTGTGATTACTCACCACATAGCCTGTACTGACACGGGTTTGAAGACATGAGTGCGACTTGCTGTATTCACGGTAAAACCCCTGAGGAGCAAACAAAACAGATGGTTACTCCCTGAGGTGGAGCGCCTTGTAGCTGTGCATGAATCAAGCTCATGTAATATGTGGATACAGTGTTGGGTAGAAAACTGACAATGCTGCAATTACTGTGCGGTCTGTCCTTACAACAAGGGCCACAATGGGTGCTTTTCAATATGCTAATTTGTCTCCTCACTTGCGTCTCTTGCTCATGTCTTCCTTAGCATAAGGATGTGAGAGAGAGATGTGAGGATGGATGAGCTGAAGCTGCCAAGTAATAAATACCATGTTGTATAGTGTCACGTCTTATGTGACACCAGTTACTTATGATGTGCTGCACAGATGTCTGATCATCTGTTAAAACAAACCAAGACCTACAAAAGCAAGGTATTTATTCGTCATGCCACTAGATTAAAGTCTTACACATAGGATACACCTGTGTTTCCTCACTCTCAGAAAGCCTTCTCTTTCCCCATCCCCTCAAAGTGCATTTAAGTAATTAGAAGAGATGATGGAGGAGGAACGACTGTCAGTTCACTGAAGCAGAGAGGACATGAGAAAGCAAAAGTTAGCATAATGATAAGCACCCAGTGACAGACAAAACTTACCCGTCTCCATCCAGATGGATCTTTGTGTCGCTCCACAGAGGTAGCACCATGCCGATCGAACAACTTTTGCTAGCAAAGCGGAATAAAAATAAAACTTTACTAGGCAAACAGAAAAATATCCACAAACAAGGTGAATGGGAATTTAAAATTTCTTTAAAATACTTTCTTTAGAAGAGAAAAAGAACGTATAAAAAGTGATGTGATTTTAATACGATTAAAAGCAAGACCAATCACACAGAGAAAAATCCATTTTCTTTGAAATGGATCAGGTTCAAGGTAGATACCATCAATGAATTTTCACATATTAAAAATCATTGTTTTTTAATTGCTGCATTCTTAGACTATTCTTAAACATATCTTAGGCAAGCTAAGGAATAGTAAGTTTTAAATGTCTTGTTTTAGGTAAGTACAAAGTCTTGTGATCTAATGAGAACAAGCATATTGCTTCCAGTTTTTTTTAGTGTACTGTGGGTAAGTCATTTGAATTTGTAAGTAAAGATTGGTCTTTTCCAAACAATTCATATACAATACCTTGTCTAAAAGATACTCAAAGTAAAGAGCTTAGCCTTCAACAGGATATAATCTGATACATTGGGTCTATTTGTACCAGTCTTTGTTGGTGAAGTCGATTCCCAAAAGGATGTTCTCCTCTGTGTCCTGTCGCCCACTGGTGTACACAACCACCATGTACCGCACACGATCTGACCATGCACTCTCTAGCCGTACTGCCTGCACAGAGTAAACACAGTTTACTTCAAAATGCTTCCAAATATAGTAGTATTACCATAGAGCTACCAAATCAAAATACATTTCCTTACTGTGACATTTACCGGAGATTGTGAAATATATGGCTGACAATTTAAGGCTTTCTACAGGCAATAAAAATTGTTAAATGTATGCTGCTTTCATGCAAGTGCAAAACACTCACTGTACATAACTACTATCGCTTTAGAGAGCCAACAAAAGGCCAGTGAAATGCACTGGCCCTCCTTCTGAAATCTGTGTCCAACAAAGTGTCACAGTTGGATGCACACAGAAAACAGGACTACAGACTTGATGTAATAGGGTAACTGAGTCCTCAGGACGTGTAAGAGCACAAAGGTGGTTAACATAAAATAAAATAACTCTGCTTCTCACTAACACATACACACACATACCATGGAAACATTTCGTAATGCTCTCTTGAGTGTGTTCAAACCTGCTCTCATGAGCTAATAATTACAGTGAGCAAATAAGCATCCTAAGTACACAATAAAATGCATTCTGGAGAGTTTGTTATGCCAGCTTGTTAGTCATTGGCCTTTACGTACGTGTGTGTGTGTGTGTGTAGGTGTGTGTGTGTGTGTGTAGGTGTGTGTGTGTAGGTATGTGTGTCTATGTTTTTGTTTTGATGTATGTGCATACTTATGTTGTCTCTTACCAGCTTGATTCTGTCCTCTGAGCGAAGAATGTTTATCATCACCTGCAGGTGTTGAGGTAAGTCACCTGTTGGGGAGGATGGAGCAAAATTTTGTGTGAATGACTATAAATCTATCTCATCACACAGACTATTTCACTTGGATATCACTGAGAGAGAATGCTAATGAAAGGCAAGTAGATGAAGTTACACTGCTCCCTAGTGTTTAACACTAAAGCCTTCTCCCCATCAAACCCTGCTCCTGGAAACAATAACATATAACCTGCTCAGTGATTTTTATCAGCTGACATGTGTTATTAACTCACTGAATTGACAATAAACTTTGCGTTTTCGCATGAGCAATTTTATCCGCCTCAAAACCATAATTCAAAAACTTGTCTTTGTTCATTTTACATCCCTCAGTGCTCCCTGTGCCAAGACACGTCTGTGGAGCTGGATAATAAAACATGATGGACCAGCAGCAATGTAAAGTAGCAGCTGACGGAGAGCCAACAATTTTGAAATATGTCAAAACAGGACAGAGAGACAAACTGTGACATCCTGACTGGTTTTAATTACAACTACTGGTCTGAAACTGAAAGTGACCATAATTGGTCATTTATCTGAGGATGTCTTATCAAGTCTCACAATAAAAAATGCTTAAAGCGATATCTTAGTTTTCCCTCAGGATGCTATTCATCACTGTGTCACATATTTGGAAGGTTTGGAAGCTAAATAGATTTTTTGTTCAAATTTGAGATACGTTAACTTATGTCAATCTTGATATTAATGTTAGCAAAATATGTAACTTTACATTTGAATGCAAGGACAAGGAGCCCCTCATTCTTAATTAAATATCTATATACGTTAACTGTCAAAAGTCAAAGACATAGTTTCCTCATTTCATCAAATTGCCTCAAACTTACCCTTGAACACAAAAAAAAAGAAAAAAGAAACAATTCAAAGTTCCAGCAGCAGAATGGTCAGAAGTTGTCACACAGAAAGCAGCAAAGGCGGTAGTCCAGAGTTAAGATATGAATCATTCCTTCCTGACTTCAATCATACTTCTTAAAACACAGTGTAGTTCAGAAGTAATATTTGGTCATTAAATCCCAACTCAGCATATGACCACTATTATTTTCTAGAAATGTGTCAAACTCATTTTAAACATTGTGCATAAACCCCCAAAAAAATATGATTGAAGTGGATGAAAATGATACCTGCTGTTCCACTGGGCTATTGTTTGAGCACGTTGGCCAGATAAAACCTTTTGTGCAATTATTTGATGAATGCCATGAATGCTTTAAGTTCTCGGCCAACAGCTGCTAAAAGAAAAATCTGGAGAAAACCATGTAACAGTGTTCTGGGTGGTTTCGATGTGGATCAAAGTCAAGTGAGTTCTTGGCCTTCACATGACTCTGTGGCAGAATAATAACAGCTGCACATTACACAGAAACATAAATATACTGTATCAGTTGTATCATGTGTCAATGTTGAAGCGAGCAGTTCAACTGACAGTCTTGACTGACACCATCGACTTTCTGCCTTGAGATAAGAAACATCTAAGACCGATTAAAGTTTTGTCTGTATTAGTGTGTACTGACTGGTTCCCCCACAATGAAATGGCTCATTTGCACGAAAAGAGACAGAAATTCAGATACATCGACAAAGTCGGTCTTCTTGTTTATGACACAAAACGTCAGTCAAGTCATCTCAGCACCCTAACCCCACATAAATATAGTTTCATAGATTACAGTTTTTATGCATCTGTAAGCTGCGTACTGTCATGTGCATTTTGTAAAATCTGGCTGATAAGAGAAGCAGTGCTTCTCTTGAAGTCACTGATGGTAGCGCTCCAGCACTTACAGCAGGAACACCTTTATCAAGCACTTTCCTTGAGTCCGCCTCATTGTCTCACTCTTTTTCCGCAGGGGCCATAGTTCCTGGGAAATGACACTGCTATTCCCTCAGCCAAATGTTTCTGAGGACAAAGTAAGACCTACAAATATGTGGGTTACCTGACAAAGTGTCTGGTAAAGTGGGCAAAGCTGCCAGATGCAGCCATGACTTGCCAAATGACTTGGCAGCATTTTGGCTGCTGGCTGATGCTGAATTCCCATCAAGCCACTGCAATGTGGGATTGGTCTCGAGTCTTTAAAGCAATTATTGTGGGTTTCAATAGTGACATTTCAAAAATAGTCTTTGATTTAAGATACTTGCCAGCTCAGTCCAACTTGTCATGTAATTTCAGACTGTCATCAATACAAAACAAAGTCACTGCACATCAATTCATTTTCTTCATGGACACTGTATCAAAAGGTCAAAATTGGCATGTTTTGTGAAAGCAAAAAACAAACAAAAATTGTTTGGTCAACTACCTACTATCAATGGAATCCTGGTCCATTTCCCTTTAAAAATTACACTTATACTATATGTTTGTTGTGTGTTGCTTCAGTAATTATCCTCAAATAAACTGCAAAACAAAGTCAAAGGGAGAGTGCTCAGAATAGTCAGTTATCTTGTTTACCCACTAATGTTGGTACAGTGAGGAAAACAGAGGAAACGCGAGGCAGCACAAACAATAGGAGCCTCCTCTAATCGTCAGCAGAAGTGTTGTCCACAGTGCTACCATACGCTGGATTTAAGTACTAATCTTCCTAAGCTATACGTCTGGAACACGCTTATCAACGAAGCAGCCGTCCATCCTCCTCACCTCAACTACAAACATCTGCTGCAGCGTTACGGAGCACCGCATAAAAACTCTTCACACAAGTGCAACTATATAAGTTGGATGAGACGTCAGACTAGGAGAGCAAAAGTACAATTTGGGGACAGTGTTTGTCATGACTTCTTCGTGATTCTCACCTGCATGTTTGTGATGTGGATGTGCTTTCTGGCCCTGGTGACTGCTTCCTTGCTGCAAGAAGAGAGCAGCACCCTTCACCATGAAGAAGCTCTCACTCAGGCTGCAAACAAATAAGAGAGAGGAGTTACTAGTGTTGAAAAATAGACACTGTACATCAGACACCGTGCTGCAGAGCAACAGCTCAGCACAATTGCTTCAGCATGTTCACTGGACAGTCAGACTGAGTACTACAACACAAGATAAATTTAATTTTTCGTTTTAACAGGATAGTTCAGTTCAGTTAGACACAGCCAACAAGATGAAGATAAATCACGGTTGTCTGCTGCTGGCAAATTAACTCAACAGCTGAGTGGAAAAGCCCAGCTGCCACGTTATTGAGGCAGACCTCAGGCCTGCAGCCGCCATGAATCAAGCTTTGATCCTGAATGCTTATCTGTCTTTTTTCTGCTGCATGCGCTGCACTCA
Source organism: Amphiprion ocellaris (assembly GCF_022539595.1). Taxonomy (NCBI): domain Eukaryota; kingdom Metazoa; phylum Chordata; class Actinopteri; family Pomacentridae; genus Amphiprion; species Amphiprion ocellaris. Next base: position 24,755,861 of record NC_072771.1, on the reverse strand, counting down.
CATTTGACTTGTCAGGTCTTTGCTGGCTTGGTATAATGTAATACAGACCTACATAACTGACCTAACTGCAGTTGTTTGTGACTGTTAACTTACACAATGACCAAAAAGCAGCAATTATCTCTTCACACCTGCCTGTAAAAACTCAAGATTTTTTTTCAGGTTAGGTTTTGGAGCTGTCAACAGATAACGCTAGTAAGGAACTGCAATAAAAACAAAGTGAGGTGTTTCCTCCAGGCTGAATTCGATCATTCCATTTCACTGAAGAACAATGTGAGCACATTAATAAATCTACCTGGCAGCTGGGTGGAACAACCACCACGTATTCTGCGTGTGCAGTGTAGCAAAGTAGGACTTCAATATGAAAGTGCAGAACTGATGAGTGACAGGATCAAAACAAAATCCCAACAGGTACTAAAGACAGGCCTGTCACACTCCTCCTACAATGAAATCATTTTATTGAAGTAGTGTCAGTATTACTGGATAATGCCAGCTTAAAAGAGCAACACTGGTATTAATCAAATATTTTTTTACCGATAATACCTAAAAATAGACAGTTCAGAGAAAAATAACTGTTTTGCATCAGCAGTTTCCATTATTACAGTTTAAAAACTCAGTACTGTCCGTACTTGCAACAAATAGAAAATGCTGGTTATTGGTATCGGCTTAGAACTTAGAAAAAGTAATAAATAAATGATGATACACACCCCCAACATCTCCAAAACTTTAATTCTTTTGGTTTCATCAAATGTCCTTCATCTAAATGAAACTACAGCACATCCAGTTCTGAATCTGTTCCCTCAACTAGCTCACTCTCTGATCAGACTGTCAAAACCCACATACAGAAGAGCAGGCCTGGCCCAAACAGATGATTTTGTGGGAACAATGGATTTCATTTTGTGCACCTCACAATAAATTCCGGCCGCCCCCAGCACCACAGAAAAAAAAAAGTTTCAGTGACAAAGCATGGGGGTGGACACTTCTCAACAAGAGCTTTTGTCTCACTTTGGTAGATTTTTGTTTCACTCTGTCCTCTGTTTGAGATTTATGAGACTGTCAGGAGGGTCTACTGTCAGGGAATGATAGATAATGAAGCAACAGTGGCAAAACCAAGAGCACAAGGAGGGCTACAGTGTCACCACTGCTCTGCACGCTGTACAAATCCATGCTGCTCATTCTTTCTTTTTTAACGGCTAATTCAACAGTAAGTCCACAGGTCTTAACCTGTGATACCAGATAACTTCAAGGGAAAGAAAAACCCTTTAAAAGTGCACTCTGGTGAAATCTGAGGATGTGTGAAACAGGTCCTCATGCGTAAATCAAGAGCTGTCCCACTGCTTCACGGGCCATACTCAGACACACTAACTGAACAGCCTCAGCTCTACAGTCTCTTGCCCCACAGCACCCTACTATCAGCTTCTCCACAAACACTAGGGCTAAAAATATATCTGGTATCAAAGCAAACAAAGAACATGAAAGAAAAAGCTTACCAGATAGCCTACATTATTCTGCATACGTACAACTCATTTACATAAAAGACAAAGAATCAGACTAACTTGAACAAAGATAGGGCTAGTAAAGTGAATGTGCACAACTGAATCTCAGCTGCAAGCAAATGACAACTTATTTTGATTGAGGTTCATTATCTCATATCTGATGGACAAGTTCTGTGACAGAATCAATAGCTAGCCTGAAATGACGCCACAATAGCTGTTGCAAAATGACAACATTCATAAACTTAGCATGGAACAATAAATTGACAGTAACAATAGAAGAACTTTTTGTTTTCAAAATTGTTCATAAGCATAACCTAAACTCAAAGACCAATGAGCTTAGAGAAAGTAGTGAAAACCTTAGTCAAGTGTTTGATCTCAACTATCAGTGAAGGACCTTGTTCACAGCCTTTCAAACCTCATTTAAGAAGGTAAACTACACTCACATGCGGTTTATCTCTCTCTGGGTCAACACAGCATTCTCCACGAAATAAGGTAGCATCTTCATCACGGCCTCCTGAATTGGTTCTACAACCAGATGCATCCTGTTGACCGAAAAAAAGCACAGGCCACTCTGGATGGAGCTACCTCCTCTTCATCGGCCCCCAGAACAACAGTGAAGGAGCAAAGTGTAAAAGAAGAAGAACGGCTTCAGGCCTCGGCCCTCTGCTTTTGAGTGACAGACTGACTGACAGTCTGCACTCATCTGTGCTGCTCAGAGAAGAAGTGCCGTCTGTTCAGATGCCACTCCCTCCGATTGCCTCCTCCTCTCTCCATCTGAGCGTCTGTATGTGCAAGTCAGCCTCCTGCCTGCAGGGATATACTGCAGCCTCAGGCACACACAACCAGCCCTCCACCTCCTTCAGTCTGTTTTGTCTGTGTCACATTCTTTTTCCAGCATACAGAGGCTAAATATCCAAGTCTGTAAGCAAGATTTGAGAGATGGACTTTCCCTTCTTTCAGCATTAGTTGTTCACCTTCTTCATTCATCAGGTCAGGTCAGCAGAAGGTAAAGAACAAGTTTTCTCTTGCACCAATACAAAATATGTCCATTTCCAGGTCTTGTGTTGCTAAAACCATTTCACTGACAGTACCCGTTTCTCTGTCTTTCTTCCAGGGGAAAGCAAAACAACATGGAAAACAAAAAAAGCAGACAAAGGAGTTTTGGCCCAAAACTTCCAAATGGGATGTCTCCCTTTGCATGCCACATTAGGGGTCAACAGAATCCAAGACAGTGCCTCCAGGGAGCTTAACACAGGGGCGAAGCATGGGTGGAAGGGCCAGTGAGAACTGGCAATGTCCCAAAACTCCCAAATCTCATTATACACAGGCTTATAAGGGAGGGATTATCTTGTCTCCCTCCTTCAAGTGGCCACTGCTTGCTGTCACTCACTCATATGTGCCATAAACAAACCACAGTGTGTTAGATTATTACAGATAATGACAGGTTAAGGAGAAAATTCTTTTTATGTCTCATACATCTGCAACAGCAGAGAATGTTGTTTATCAGTGAAGGAAGGGTAAAACAAACAACTAATTAAATACACTGATGCCATTGATGTTCATAAAAACTGCTGAAACTGAGCCTGCAGATGTTTTGGAGCTGAAAGCTAATCTAGGTTTTAACTTTTTTTTAGCACTTTCCCTTTCTCACTCAGAAGTAAAAACCCTCACGCACATACAATGTAGTGGCACGACTCCGTTAATCTGGGAGGTTTTGCTGACAGACATTAACAATAGCGCTGCGACACAGATAACAGGATAGCCCTCCTATTCTCCTTAACAATGGGACAACGTCTGTAACACTTGGTCACTAGCAGGAACCGTGTTCTACAAACTGACGTAGGTCCATTGACGTTCCAGGTGGAAACTTGAACAGCTCAATGTGTCAGGTGCAGGTACCTGGATATAGGAAATTCCTCAGCGTTTGAGGTCAAGCTTTAAAAGCAGCAGGCAGGAATGATGGCATGACAAAGAGTTAAGGTATAGTTTGTTGCTGCTACAGTATCCAGATGGACATGGACGGGGCCAAACAGGACCAGATGTCCTCTAAGCCACCGCTCTGAATCACCAGGCGGCATGTGAGAGAGGTGTACTGGATTACACCGAGGACTCGCTACAAAGAGGCTACACAGAGGCTGGAACCAGGCTGGTTTTTTCACGGTCTTAAGAGTGTTTTGCACGCACCAGCACATTGAGGAAAAAAGCCTCCTCTTGGGGCTGTCAGTTGCATAATGCTGGCATTTTCTCACTGACACCACTCAAAGGGGTGAAGAGAGGGAGGGGCAGGACAGGGAGGAACAGACCTCCTCAGGTATCAGTGGAGACATTGGAGGGCCTGAGCAGGAAACACATGACATCATCAGGTTATAGGGGAAAATTAACCTACAATAAAGACCTACAGCTAACGTTAGTCTGCCTATGTTTCTCCTATTCGTACGCGTGCCAAATTCAAAACCAGAGAGCACTGTGACATATTATGGCATTTAAATTACTACCTGTAAAGTGTGAAAGTGAAGCAGTGAGTTTAAATGAACTTCACCTTAAAATTATGAGTTCTCTGGTATATTTTTCTGCCATTTGGCGAGCTCATAACCTCCCAATCTTTCCTTTCACTCTGCGCTGAATTATTCCTTCTCACTCCAAACACTACACGCTAAAACACAAACATTAACACACGTTCTTGTTTAATTCTGTGCCGACTCTGCTGTGTACGAGGTGGTAAAATGAAATCACTCTTTGGTTCTGTGCCACAGACACCTGCGTGTTGTTTACGTTGGACCTTATCTACCCCTCGGGCTTGTCATCGTTATCGAGGTCAGCCTCAAACAGCGAGTACAAATACTCCCACTTGGCAAACGTGCAGCTGTCCATCAACACATGCAAGTACATATCTAGTGCAGCAGATAAGTACAGCCTGACCTAAAGAGTAATATGTCTGTCAAATAAAAATCAGACTAATACACTATATACTATAAACATGAAGTGACTGGCACCCTAATTGCATAAGTAGCTTACAGGCCCCACAAAAAATGAAAGAAATCTTGAGGCATGTCAGGACTCGCATCATGCATAGATGATTCTCACACACATGCATTGCTTAGGGACATTGCATTGGCTGTTGCATAACTGGAAAGAAAGTGAACTCTTGGAGTGACGCATTTAGCTTATCTCACGCTCGCAAGTGTTCTGTTTCTGCAAGAATTCCTGAAGTTTATCTGAAGTTTCAGCTATAAAAGACATGAAAAACAGCAAATCACACATTCATAAGAAGAATGCAAGTTCATATTAGAACAGACGTGTCAAAAAGAGTGACACAAAAAGACACTACTTTATCATCACTGTTACCGTCTTGACGAGTTAATTTTATGTGTGAAATCAAAAGATGCAGATTATTAGAAAAAATTTATTAATCTTATATGAACTAAAAATAAAAGCAACAATGCTATCAATTGTAGTTTGGCTCAGTTTTGGGTAGCTTTACTTCCAAAGCCTGATACTACAGAAGCTATAGTGCATATAGAATGAACAGTAACATATGTATAACAGAGAAAAAATAAAGCACCAGCATGTGTGGGTGCTTTGCCATAGTATAACTGCTGCACAGTCGTTGCATTTTGCGCCTGTCCAAGTCTATACAGTATGGAGTTACTGGACTTTCTTGCATGCAGAAAATTAAAAACCCTTTCATTTCATAAACAGGGATTCTATATCTAAAAGACATATTTACATCATATCAAAATTAAAACTGCCCAAAACTGTACATCTGCACTGACGTTAATAAAATAAAAGTACATGATAAAAGTGCAACGACAAATTGCCAGGTCTATCATTTTCTTTGAGAAAAAAAAGTCTCATAACTCTCAAACTGCCCCAGGGATTCTGTTAGAGCTTTTGCCAGAAAGCCTGTTACATTATTTAACACAGCTGAGTCACACTGTCACAATTTGTAAAGCCCTAATCTCTTATCCAAAGATAACTAAACTACACACACACACTTGGACTGTGACTATTTTCAGAAGTGAATGCACAAAACACAAGTTACTGGAGCCAAGTGGTTTCCTGAAATCATTTGCTTTATTCTAAAAATGTATTCTTGGTCTTGTAGCACTATCAAAAATAAACACAAAAAAAACCCACTTTAGACTGGAAAAGCACTGATTGCAACAGTAAAGGCTAAGGGCTCTGTGACTCTTTATTTTCTGGTACATATACAGTATATAAACATTTTATGTCTATGGGTATCCACGAGTGAAACTGTAAACATTCTGCTTTACAGTTTCCCTGTGGTTCTGGCAACTGTCACCAAATTTAGCATATTGTGACGATGCACTTTTTGTTCTGAGCATTTTAAACTTAAAAATGTTCCTATATGAAGCAACAACCAGCAAATACTGGATGTTTTTCTTCCATAAAAGCAATCAAATGCCAAAATTACAATTAGCTGTCTGAGACGCTGAAGAAACGGCAAGTGACTCAACTGATGATGCACAACTCAAGAACAAGTTAATCGATCTGAGTGGTAATAAATATACAGACACACTTGTCAACATATTACTTGAGAGACTACTGAGAATAACATGTTTTTTTACACTTGGCTATTAGCAGCTGATGACTCTGCCAACAAGACAGACAGACAGGTGTTTTATGACACAGACTCTCAGTTGTTCTCATTTGTAGATGCCAGCTAGTCTGCCGCCATCCCAGATTTCACTAAATGACTCAAACACAGATGCAGCCAGTCAGTGGATAACACCTGTGTATCGTGTACCATGCAACAGAAGGAATAAACTAAACTCCATGTAAACTTACCTCTGATTTATTCGCCGCTCATCTTCACTCCCAAAATCCTGCAAAACAGATAAGGGAAAAATGAATAACTTTAAATCCAAGTTGACTGTTTTACTAACAAACATTTCCAGCCTGCAAGTTTGACGGAAGCTACCGTCTTGTCTGGCATTTTAACTAATAACCAGATAACCCAAAATGGGGGTGTTGTGCATATGATACGTATATGCTCAACCGAATATAAATATAATGATTCATTTAAAGCTCAAGCCTAAAAACTGAGATACAAAAATCCTAATCTTAGTCCAAAACCACCACTGCTGCTACTCTTAAACTTAATGTTCCTCTTCAGGCATTGATTTAACCCCTTAAAAAGGTATCTGTTTACCAAAGTTACATATTTAGAAGTTTTTTCCATGAAAATAATCCCCTCCAACAAGCACATCGGTTAGCCTGTGACTCTGCTCAAACACTGGGATACTTCTACGATACTCAATGGCAAGTTGTAATATTGGAGTAATCCTGTGAAACATGTTCGAACCGAAAACCAATTCTGATAAAGAATAATGATACAGAAAGCCCCACCGAGCAAATCGGTAGGGTTGGCTTCTTTGGTTTGTTACATATAAAACCCAAGCAATCCTTGTTTTTCAGACAGTTATAAGCATGCTGCAGGTCTAACGTAAAAATGTTCCGCTATGTTTATTTCGCACATGATACGTCTTCCAGCATATAAAAAACATATGGGCATGTTAACAAGGTAAAAAAAAGCAGCTCCATTTTCACCAGATGAGGTCTTTGTGTAAAAGCTGTGTAATCATGTTGTAATAGAAGCGTCATGCCTTAACCTAGTCTTCACACTTATGTAAATTGCTCCTCTTAATGAGTAGGGACAGACAGATGACTATAGTTTAACGTAAGCATTAAAATAAGCAAGAAAACTAAATCTGGCAGCAAAGTCCAATCAAGGTCAACTCTGTGTCTTATTCTCGGGTTGCTGTCAAACACAATGCCAGTGTAGTCACGATGAATGATGGTGTGTTATTTCCATTTAAAAGCAGCCACACCAAAAAGAGATGCTTTCAAGCTGTGGGAGCAGAAATGAACTGAAAGCTCATCAACACACGAAGTAAACATATACGTCTGGCTGCACAGACAATGTTCTTGTGAAGGTGTATTAGGGGCTGGCGATGGGACTTTGAAAATAGTAATCAAAGCCAAAAGCAATCCTTCACTTTTGTCACTATCCTGCAATTTCAACTGCAGAAAACACACCAAAGTCAAAATAGTTTGGGGTTTAATCAAGCAAAACATATATACAGTAGAATATAATAGGAGTGCCGTGTCTGTCAAGTGGGTCTGCACCAATTCCAGGAGTAAAATCATTCTTGCAAAATTTATATACACACCCTAATGCATTTATCATTTCAGGATTTTCTAAAATTAGGCAACTTTTTCTTTGCCCTACTTTGATATAATCTAAATTGGCATTAAAATATAAAGTGGTGTGGGTTTTTTTGCATGATAATTTGACAATAATTAAATCCACAAGTATATATATTAAGATTTGTGAGTGACTTTGGTCAGAAGTAGAGAAAACCACTCTAATAATGCCTTCATGTTTAAAAGTTGAGGAAAGAAATCAAAGACAAATTCAATGTCAATAGCAATGGCACTTGAAACAAGTGAAACTGCTTTAAGAGATACTTCTCCACTGTAATCTTACAGTCACTGTTGTAAATCTGCTTCAAGTAAAGTATACTCAGCAGGAGACTGAGGAAGAGGCCAAAAACATGGAGAATACCATTTCTGGGGAGGACAAAATAAAATGCTGCACGGAAATCATGAAACAATGCATGACCAAGTTGATCTCCATTACTGTGCATTAGGATGAACTCATCTCACACATTAACCGCCTCATGCCTTCACGTCAGCATCTCTCACATCCCTGTTTACCTCTTCCTCCCCTTCCTACAGCGGTGCTCCTCACCCCACCCACCCCTCATGAGAAGATGACATCATAGCTGCAGCAAATTTTTGCCAGCTTTCTCTGTCACACCTCAACACAACCTACAACAGCTCTGAGGCACAGGGACACAACCACAATCGCATCTTTACAATGCACAATCTGCCCGCAACAATGACATTTATGTGTTGTACTGTCATGCTCATACTGTGGAAACAAAGTGTATCAGTTTAGGCTTAACCCAGCTCTAACTCAAACTCTAAAGGTTGTACTTAAACACGGCTACAGATGTCAAATCTGTTCCTCTGACACTCATACAGAGCAGAATAAGGTGAGCTTTTCTGTTTATAGCTGGTAGTTAGCGCCCCCATCTGGAAACTAGTAACTACACTTAAAAAAGGAACTTGCCATATTCTGTGATTGATAGTTTTGTGGCCTAAAAGGTTACTTTTACTAGTTTGTAGTGCCCAGAAAACAGTTAAACTCAAAATGTGAGTCTCTACTGGTATAGAGAAGTATAGGCAACTTCAGTGTTTTTCCAATATGGGTGTTTGCCAGTCTGGAAATCTCATATTTTCCTATACTTAACTGGAACGACCAACAATACACCACAATGGAAACTCACAGAGGCATCCTGTGTGGAGTTGACTGAATGTTTCTACTCTGCTGTCTGGTGAACAGGTTTTATAGCTGAATCAAGCTCTAAGAATTAAGCAAAAAAATCTCAGATTTACACAATTTGAATTACTGTCAATTTAGCAGTAATGCAGCAGTGTAATGAGAGCCTTGTTACTGTTGTGCTGCCAGACAGAATGTGTGATTTAATGTCTAAGAAAAACGTAGATTTTCAATGTCAGCCGGTCCCATCATAAACAGCTAACGTTAGCTACAGCTTATATCATTCATACGGCACTTGTCAAACTAAGCTAACGTTTGCGCAATAAAATTAGCACCTGACAGATTTAACAGCTATAAAATTTAACAATATTTTTAAAATAGCTGACAGACATTTCGGTATATGTGGTGGTCAGCTGCAGCTACAGTAAATATAAACAGTACACTGTGTCAGATACGAATGCTAGCTAGCGTTAGCTAGCCGCCTAGCATAACACGTTAACTAACGGTGCTAATTTAGCTTCAATTAGCGGGCCTTTCTCCAGCAACATCCCCCTCATCCCTCAGTCTCACTCCACCACACCGGAGCATCGCTTCGATTCACCCAGGGCAAAACTCACCTCCCCCGCGGTCGTCGTTGCTGTGCTGGCGGTGGAAGCGGCGCTCGGGGTCGGGGACCGCTGCAGAGTAACCAACGCCATGGCTGGAAGCTGAGGATGATGCACCGGCCGGCCGCTGTGGCCTGGTGAGCTGCAGCTAGCTGCTGGGCTAACCGGGTACTACTGATAGATAGACGGCTGATTGGAGGGACAGCAGCCGTGTTATCCTGCAGGCTGGGCTCTCTGTGCAGGAAGTGCTGCCTTCAAGGCCCTATCCATCCCCAATGCACCTTTCTCTGTAATTACATAGTGGTACAGTAATTCTTGTAAAACTAAAATGTCGCTCATGCAAAGCAGTTTTATTTGTATATCACCTTTAAAGTGACCCTTTCAGACTAGCTTGCATAACATTTGGAAGACCATTCAGACCAACTGTAAAAGACGTAAGATTTATTTAATGATTAATCAGAGTTGAGACTCACTGCATCAGGTAACTTTGGTCGGACAGTGAGTGCACTGAAATAAAAGAAACATTTTGTGCAACTAAAGGAACATTTTTCCAAAGAAGACACTAGAATTTGGACTAAAATATTTGATAGAGAAGTTTAGGGTCCACTCAGTCATCAGGACCACACTTATTGGGAAAAACATCTCATAGAGGTCCTAAATGCAGAAGTCTGCCGATCCATAATAAATATACAAAGAAAAACACTAACCAGTGCAAGCAGGGCAGAATTAGGCTGTTACCCACTGACTGAACATTTAAAAAAGAGCACTTATGTTTTGTTTACATCTTAAATTGAGCCCCAGAGACACACTGAGATATCTATCAGAATGACTGTGAGAAGTTGATTTAGTTGTAAATTTCATAATGATAATAACACTAATACTACTACAACCAGTCATATGTCCCAGGAGTCCTGTCATAGTAACAGAGTGTTTGCTGCACAGCCCACCACTGGAGACCACTGATGTTCTGAGTACTCCCTCTGTCGTGCTACCTCAAAGCTGCTATCTGATTTGTCCTGCTGAGAGAGAACAGACAGAATGTGCTTTTCTGTGAGGGGAGCTGTCATGGAGGCAGAAATCAATGTCATCAACATCATCTGTGTTGATGTGCCTCCATATCTGTGAGTGAATGAGCTGCGACAGTAATGCAAAAGAATAACAGCAAGTTCTTTTTCATCGCAGCTGCATTGAAGTGTCCTAAAAATAATAAGCGCAGGTGTAAATACAGTGGTGGAAAAAAAGTTTTTGCAATCTCAAATATTGTCATGAAATATTTATGGAAAAATCTTTTTCTGTTACAAAAGATGTGGCTGCATTCGGAAGACACAAACAAATACACATATTTTTTTGTTTATTTTTTACAAGCAAAACTATATTCAGTTGTTCTGCCATTATCACGCAGTAGAGCTCTAATCCTGGCTGGCATGTTCCCCATGAGCCTTTCACACTGTTGAGGGGTAATCTTGTCCCATTCTCCTTGAATCACCGCTGTTAATTCTTTGGTTTACACTTTGAAACAGACCTTTTGATAATCTACCACAGATTTTCAATGGGGCTCATGTCTAGGGTTTGAGCTGGCCACTCTAAGACCTGGATACTGTGCTCCTACCGACAAGTTCTACTGGATGTGTTCAAGAGACATTATCTTGTTGGAACATCCAGTTTTCACCTTGACAGAACAGTGCACGTGCAGAAGGGAGCATGTGGGTTTGGAGAATGGCACAATACTTGGCAGAGTTCAATGTGAGATGACCAACACCAGCAGCACTCATGCATCCCCAAACCATGATACTGCCTCCACCATGCTTGACAGTAGGTAGTGTACTTGCTGGAGATAATGCTTCGCCTGGCCTTCTGCGTACCTTCACATTAGCAGGAGGAAGATAAAGCTGGAAACTGGACTCATCTGACCACAGAATCTTCTTCCAGTTCCTGGCTGTCCAGTTCTTGTGTGCTTGGGCCCAACAACATCGGGCTAACCTCTGTCTCTCATTGATCAGGGGCTTCTTGACAGCCTTGTAGGACAGTAAGCCATGATTTAAAAGTCAGCCACGTACAGTGTGGATGGAACACGTAAACCAGTTTGGTTTGGTCACTGCTGTTGAAGGTTGCTTAAAGTTTACCTTAAAGAGAGAGGAAAGCTGCATATATTTTTGTTTATATAAATTTGCATTAACTAGTTCTGAAAAGTACAGTAGTCCACCCACACTCGGGCTACATTCATGTAGCTCAAACAAACAAATAGTGCACCATTATCTTTATTTTTTATAACATTTCATTTGATAGGATACTGCAGAAATTGCATCAATGCTTGATGTAAGAGAGACAGAAAAAAGGAAAGAAGAAAAAAAAGTAGAGTGGGTGCTGACACTTTTGTAAAAACATCTTGTATCTGTTTTGATCACATTTATTTTAAATACTGAGTCGGTTCAGAAACGTTTAAGAACAGTGATGTTTCAATACTATGCTCAGGGTGCTTTCAAGGTTTTGGCATGTTGAACTTCAAGTGAGCTGGCTGTCTTTCAGTAGTGTAGTGCTGCATTCAGAGGATGCTGGCAGAATGGGAATAATGACAGAAACATTCTGTGGGAAGAACTGGAAAAAGACACCTGTTACTGCACGGTGGTTGGCCCGTTCTGCTCACCTTAAAATCCTTCCAGACAAGACAATTAAGTAATGTGTGTTATTAATTATGTTGCATTGTGAATTTGTAGTTCATAGTTGCTAAAAGAAAGAAAGGAAGAAAGAAAGAAAGAAAGAAAGAAAGAAAGAAAGAAAGAAAGAAGCTACATTTATTTTATTAGTGCCGACATGGGGTTGTATTTTTTTGGTGGTGCGTTTGCAGTCCTTTGACATGTCAGGAGAAAACCTCGGTGCCAAAGTTATGATCACAATTAGAATTCAGAGGGTTTTCACACTCTCAGACGCTTGTTTAAACGACAGGCACTGAACGCAGCGTCCGTACAGGGTCCCTACGCTCTTCGCCCCTCGGCCATGTGACAGTTCAGTTGCTGTGAATCGTATCAGGACTCAGAAAACACTCCCGCAGCAGCGGCCCAGGGCCCCTCTGAAGGTAAGACAACACTTTTTCTACAAACAGAGATTCCGTTTTCAGCTGTATCGTGCAACTTTTACACAAATATTAGTCACAAAACGTGTTGCTACTTCAAACTTTACGCACATTCACTCAACATGTTGGCAGCTGTTACGTAATGCGTCGCTTTATATGAAGAGAGTGGACAGATAAACTTTTGCACAGTTGTTTTTTTTTTTTTTTTTTTTTAAATATTATGTCTTCTTATTTCCAGCACTTTTTATCATTTAAAAGTAATCAATTCTTTAAAATGCGGAAATAATAAGAGAATAAAAATCGTCTTTTTGTGAACCATATCTGCATTTGTTGAAAGAAACAACTAGTTCTTCTCATTGTAATTTTGTTTTTTGGAGCAATAACTTGGTAATTAAAAAGTTGTATTTTATCTTATCTTATCTTTATAGATTTATACATTCTTGGTCATGCATAATCAAAGAGCACACAGTGATCTACAAGTAAAAGATAAAATAGAATTTAAGAAACAAAACAAAAACAAATGTAAAAATGAAAAAGTGAATAGGGAACTGCTCCTCTCAATTAACTGCTTCTCATCTGTTCATTTTCCATTTTATGGCGAAAAATGCATTAAGTCTAACAGACAGAATATTCAAACCACAATATGTCATTTCAAATTCATTTTGTTATTTTAAAGCCTACATGGTTTTCAACAAACTGGTGTCTTTCTGTATTATTCGCTGTTAAATCCAGATCTTTCATATAGTTTGTAAAGAGTCATCATATAATGATAATGATCTTTTTAGTGAAAGTCTGGCCATAATTTGTCTTATCCGGTGTGTAACAGATTTACGGCGAGTTTCTTTCCAGAACAAAGCAATCAACCTTTGGGCATCAATATTTATTTTATTTTTAATTTTCATGTATTTTGTCTATTAAGGTCATATCTAATGTGTTAGAATGCACTACAGTGCAATTGTGATCCAGATTGTTGTGTCCTCCAAGACGATGTCGGTGTGTTTACATGTAAGATGCCTTCATGCTTGGGTAAGAGTCGGTGTGTGGCGTGTTAGTGCAGACATGCGGGTTGCAGTGATTGGAGCTGGAGTCATCGGCCTGTCAACAGCCCAGAGCATCTATGAGCAGTATCACTCAACCGTCAGTCCGCTGACCATTGAGGTGTATGCGGACCAGTTCACTCCGCTGACCACCAGCGATGGAGCTGCTGGCTTCTGGCAGCCGTACCTTTACGATAAGGGGAACGTCCAGGAGACGTAAGTGAATTGTCTTTAGCTGTGCTTTGTTTTTCCTCTTTATCTACACAGTTTAATCCTGTATGTTTTGTCACCTTTAGAAAGTGGAATAAGGAGACATTTGACTACTTGCTGAGCCAGCTCAGCTCACCAGAGTCTGTGAAGATGGGTATATTCCTTCAGTCCGGCTACAACCTCTGCAATGAACATGCACCAGTGAGTGCTTTATTTCTGGGGAATGAACTTTGAAGTTGACCTCAAAGATAAGGTTTTGCTCAGTCTAAGGCCTTTTAGGACAAAAGTCCAGTAAAATGTATTTATAGTTACAGTGTCACCTTCACTCATTTGTCACATTCATATGCAATATCTACCATAAACAAAGTCCACTCGCTTTCAGCTGCACTGAAGTAGAGCTTTGTTCAGCCGCACAAAGGATGGTTGCCTGCATTGGTTGGGAAACATGAACAGGGAGGCCTCACTCAGGGTTGGGTTTTATACTCAGACTCAGGGGGTTAATTGGGATTCTGTATCCTGACCTACTGTGAACACAAACACAGCCAAAACATTTTTAGCACATTAATTGACATTTTCTCACTGCTGTTTTTGATTGCAGGATCCTTCATTTAAAGATACCGTCCTTGGTTTCAGGCAGCTCACAGAGCGAGAGCTGCAGATGTTTCCTGGATACAAGTAAGTTCTCCATGAAAAAGAAGAAATAAAACACTTAAAGAACGTAAAATGGAGCTTAAACAGTTGGTTAATAGCCAATAGTGAAATACGAATCCTAACTTTATGACATAACATCATCTGCTATAGTATAAAAATGTCAGGTAACAAATGAAAGAAACTCCTTCCACACTTTTTTAGCTTCACAGAGGGTGCTTCTGTTTGAATATCAAACTCATCATCTAAGTTTTCAGTGTTTAAAATCAGTTTCCAGTTGATCTCTTAGACAATATATTGCATGGTTCCAAATTAAAGATGCCAATATGAGGCTACTTCAAAAAGTTCTCAGCTCCATTCTGGGGCATAACTGTGCACTACAAAGCCTTATATCACTGCACATAAAAACACCAATGTTTGAATGAATGAAAGAGAACAGTTTAGAGTGATGATGAAGTCACACACACTGACTCAAGATGTAACCTTATTCCATGAAGGGATAGGGAAGTTTGAACAATGATCGACAAAGTGTATTGAAATATAAGGAGACTGTTTTGAAAAATAACACAAAAACAACCTTTCTCCTGTGAGAACTTTTTTGAAATACCTTTGTATGTATGATTGGATGGATAATTCTGTTTCAGCGCTTCTACTCTCTAACACATCTGTCTCCTGTGATTGGTCCAGACATGGCTGGTTCAACACTGCTCTCATGGTGGAAGGTAAATCTTACTTACCTTGGCTGATGGACTGGTGAGTGATTAACCTACAGTGACTTCTCATGTTGCGTCACCTTTTTTGTTTTTTTAAACCAAAACTTAACAAGCTGACGAGTTGAGCTCATCATTTGTTACCTTCTAAAACATGAAAGAAAGCACCTGACTGCTTATGCAAGTTTTTTTATTAGTAGTATTATTTTCAGTGACTTTTAATGTACTTTATTTAATAATCTCAAAAGTTTACCACGTGGTCCCACTTAATAACAGTTCTGAGGTACTTGTACTTCATTTGAGTATTTCCATTTTATGATACTTAACTTACTTAAAGAAAAAAACAACTTTATTGGTTTCTGAGATTTTACGAAGAGCAGCTTGGCACCAGATATGTCAGGGCCACATTTCAGATGCTAAGTTGTCAGTCTGTCAGTCCGTATAATCATCTACTTACAATTCCCTGTGTTGTGCTGTGAACAGTGACTAATTGAAGAATTTTGGACATTGTTGTAGGTAATACATCTTCATCCTTTCTTTTTTCCTTTTTTGTCTTATTTCCAGGTTGCAAAAAAGGGGTGTGAAATTCTATCACAGGAAAATAGAGTCCTTCAAAGAGGTTAGTGAGAGTATCTCATTAATACAGTTGGTATACACTGAACATTGGTACATGGTACTTTTACCCAGTTTGTAATGTCCTAACATTCACTGTAAGACAAATGCAGATGTTATGTCTCACCTTGTCACTATCTCTTTTCGTCTTTTACTGCTTTTAGGTGGCAGAAACTGGGGCAGACGTGATCATAAACTGCACTGGGATGAGATCAGGAGCGCTGCAGCCGGACCCGGAACTGAAACCAGGCCGTGGCCAGATAGTGAAGGTGACATGAGCAGCTTCTAATGTGTGTGAATAGTTAATATCAGATGTAGAACTTAAAGCTCTGGAAAAATCGGTGAAAACAAAATGACGCTTAATCAGCTCACTTGTAATTTCTAAGCAACATACATTCGAGTTGAAGGCGGTGAAGACAGTAAAAATACATTCAAGTCTAGTGGAAGAGATGGCTGCAGTCAGCTGCAGTCAGCTGCATCAGTTTAAGTAAGTTAATACAATTTTTTTCTTTAAATATATATAGCACCTTTTGAAAACAAAGTTGCAGGATACAGACACAGAAATTAATGCATACACCAATCAGCCTCACCATCAAAACTACCTTCTAATATTGTGTAGGTCACTCTAACGCCAACACAGCTTCTGGCGGGAAGTGCTTGACCGGCAATAATATTTAGATGGTGATAAAAGTAACATTCACATGACGGCCAGGACCAAAGGTTTCCCAGTAGAATGTTGCATTGTAGCAATATAATCACACTTCACCAATCTGTCGTTTTCATTTAATGGATGATCCATGTATAAAGTAATAAACCTAAAACTAGCAGCAAACAGAATATAACCTCTGAAATCTGATTTGTGATTATACTATAAACGTCACATCTCCTGTGACTGGATCAGGATGAAACTGGGACAGACACGGCTCAACAGTTTTTTCGTATTTTAATAGATTTACACTAGTTAGAAGTTCGGTACTGGAAAAAACAAACACATTCTGCATTTGTAGCTGATAACTCTGGTTCAGCATTAATGTGAGACCTCAGCACCAACTTCTACATTACTGGGGACCTCTGAGTCCATTCAATGTGAATTCTTTCTGATATCAGGCAAACAATGACACTCCCTCCAGCAGTTAACGTTTCCATGACAAATATGTTAATGATAATGGAATAAGTTACAATAAAACCACATTCATGTGGGGACAGGATCGCTGTTAAACAATCTCCTGTTGAACTATATAATTAACATGACTAACAATTTATTGATTTCATAGTAGAACCTGTCACTTGCCATAATGTATTGAACTGATAACACGAGGTATGGGTTGGAATGAACTGACTTGCTGTTTGGTCTAAATGTAGACTGAGAACAAGATTTTAAGAAGCTTTGGTTTGTATAATCAGCTATAAAGGAACCACAGAATCATGTGTGTCCCCTTGTTGTTTCTCTGTGTTTCAGGTGGAAGCTCCGTGGCTGAAACACTGGATTATTACTCACAATTTTACAGCAGGAACCTACAATTCACCATATATCATTCCAGGGTAGTTCTCCTAACACAGCACACTGATAATCACTGAACTGCACAACAATCCAGCCTCTTATCTTTATGTTTGTAGTGTTGGCTGGTAGTATTGGGCAACCTTTGGATTTGCAGGAGGTTACATGTGAGGTGTTACTTTTCTCTGTTATTATTTCACCAGCATTCCTCCATAAGAAATTTTGCTAAGCTACAGTATGTCTTCTAACATCAAATTCATGCCAGCAGTAGCTGCAGTGGTCTTACTCTGTTGTCCAGTCACAGGTTGTTTTAGGTTGTAGTATATCGAAGCCAGAAAACGAGAGCTGTTTTCAACAGCACACAGAACTTCTGTGTCTGCAGGAGTCGCCTTGTGACAGTTGGTGGGGTTTTCCAGTTAGGAAACTGGAGTGAACACAACAACTCCACTGACCATAAGAAAATCTGGGAAAATGCTTGCCAGCTGGAGCCCAGTCTCAAGGTGAGATGCTACGAGGCCATAAAGAGGCATTCTGTTTTAACTGTAATGAATTATTTACAGTAAGTCCTCAGAAGCGCTAAAGTATTTAGCATTTTGCATTTCATATATTTAGCACTCTTGTTCTGTAATTCAGTTTTGAGAAATGTTAGCAATTTAGAGGAAAAATAACATAAATTTGCCAGTACACAATGCAAAAAAGTGATGGACAAATAATTCCTTTGTAAATTGTTTTGTTTGATCTTTTCTAGCAAACTTTGAAATTTTAAAATGCTTCTGACTTGTTCTCTAACCTCAGCATGCCAGGATAGTGGAGGACTGGTCCGGCCTCAGGCCTGTTCGCAGCAAAATCCGACTGGAAAGAGAAACCATAAAGTCTGCTGCAGGTCCAATAGAGGTAGACTTTAACTTCCAAGCAGTACTTTTCGAATAAGATATCATTTGATTTCTAAACTATTGTGGCTCTGATTCAGGTGATACACAACTATGGCCATGGAGGTTTTGGACTCACGATTCACAGAGGCTGCGCCGAGGAGGCAGCGAGGCTCTTCAGTCAGATCGTGGAACAAAAAGGCAAAGGTCCAAAAGCACGTTTGTAAATTTGTGTGTGGCAGTAGCGACTAATGCACTCCTCTTTCAAATCTCAGCATTGGTGCACACGGTGTTTATATCTGTACAAACATTTACACCAAACAGATATTTAGCATCTCATTATCTGAGGGGTAATGACACCAATTTAAAATAATGTAATGTATAAATTGTTCTTGCATCATGGATTAAGAGATGGCACATCGATATGTAACAAAATCATGCTTGAATCTCAAAGACGTTTATGTAATTTAATAATAATAATTAACTGTGAAGTGAATGTTTTAATTGTAACTGATAAAATCACTCCTTTTTTGTAATAAATAACAACATGTATCCGCTGCTTGTTTTTCAAAGAGTATTTACTATAGTATCATACACATTTACATCCAGTGTGTTGACAAGAATCTGTGCACACAGACACTTAATGCAGCACTATATTTCAAACACTGTCAAGTAGCAGTCAGCTTGCTGGAACTCTGCTACGCAATCTCCTTTATTTATTTTTTAACAAAACTTTGCTCAGAGTGTTACTCGAAGAATAAGACTGGGTCAAGTCTGTCTCCACAACACCTTTGTTACAAACAAAATCAAAGACAACAACTAAACCAGGTACTGATACAATATTTACAGAAAGACAAAAGAAACGTCCTGTTAAAATGCATGTGCGGGTCTTTGTGAGCGCAGCCTCCAGGTCTGGTAAAATAGAGCAAAAAGATGCAGCATGGTTTATAGATCATGACATCATACAGTGTATTCATGTTAATGTCATCTTCTCAAATCACACAAACTGTATTAAGGAGGCTTGATACTCTGATTTATATTATTTTATTGTTATGCTGTAGCATGTCTTCACCTGCAGTCTAGGTTCTGTGGATTTGTTCCATTTGTGGTATAATTATGAAATACTGTCGACTGTATGATGTCACTGGTGTTACTATCCTCAGATGAAGGCTACAGCTTGATATAAATAATATCACCACATGAAGATGAAGACATGAGGTGGCATTTTCATTATTAGGAGAGTAATACCTGCATTTTCCTCATGTCTTCAGCAGGAAATAAATATTCATCATGTTAAAATATTAAATAAAAAAACACATCCAACACAAAATTTAAAAAGGATTCTTACTGTACAGTAACTGAATATTAAATAAAAAATAACCCCAGATCTTATTTATTCTAATGTTCTGTTGATTTGATGATGTGGATCTGTTGTTTACTCCAAAAATGCACTTTTTTAAAATAAAGCTGAGTTTGTAATTACTGTATTTCAGCAGGCAATTAGTGTGCACAAGATAAAGCTGTTTCTTATATACGCATGTATGCCCAGTACGCTAACAGCAGCAGCTTTCTCAAGAGTAGCTCTCTCAGCCACAATCTCAACAGGTAGTTTTAAGGCTCTTTGAAAAAGACAGTTGTTTGAACTTTTAACACTTCGTTGCTTCTGTTGCATTAGTAAAGCAGGATTCAAATACTTTGAAGTATTTGAATTTTCACTCATTTCATCTGAAGTTTCCTCAATGTGTCCATCAGTCGCTTTTGCACTCATACAGGTCGTTTGGTGTTTCCAGTCACCCTGTGTGCAGCTATACAGTGGCAAAATTGTGACAGCAATGGTGTTTAAAGACTACAAGTATAGTGACATGTTGTAAAACTATTGTGCTGCCTGGCTCCACTGTGGTGTCTAAACTGAAGAATCACAGAAGGGGACTCAGAGAGCTGCTTCAGCTGTCTGGCCTCCTTTTCTTCACGGCGGTTGCCTCTCAGTTGCGCTCCGGCCGACGTGTCCTCACCCCTGGGAGCCAGAGCTGGAGTGAGGGATTCCCCCCGAGCTGTGGGAGGAGGCCCGGCCCATCATCTCCTGTCCCCACTCACGGTGGCTGGACTCCTGCAGGCCGCGGCCGGTCGTCTCGATCGGCAGTGCACAGGAGGCGACGGCAGCTAAGAGGCAGCAGCAGCAGTACACTGAGAGAGCCAAGTACACTGAGGACTCCAACATCACCTGCAGGGACAAGCCCAGGCATGATTGAAGTTAATGACATTAACACTTTTTCCAAACTTTTTGTTATGAGAAAACTGGCAGCTGGGAGTCACCTGTGCAACAAAAGGTGTGATGAGAGCTCCAACTCTGGCCATTCCACTGCTTGTTCCCAGACCTAAAGCTCTTGTTGCTGTTGGATACACCTGCAGAAAATATCCTGCCTTAATGATATTCTGTCTTTCTTTACTCGTCTGTTACTTTGAACTGTTTGCATTTTACACAATACAAACAAGGAACTTGCACTCTGGTTGGATATCTCACCTCTGGAGTGTATACATACGCAGCCTGGAATCCTCCTGCAATAAACGCCCTGGCGATGAATATCAACACTGTCATGGACGATCTGCAAAAGACAAACCAGTGTCAGTGTATGAACTGAGGATTCACATATAATTGTTAATTTAAAGTCTGCGGCACACTTTACCTCCCAACACAGCCATAGAGTGGGATAATGCACAGAGAGAAGACGAGGAAACACAACGCCATGGTCTTCCTCCTTCCCAATCGATCAATAGCCCACAGTGTCACCAGCAGTCCTACAGAACATCAACATAATCAGCGACTTTGTTTCAAAAATGAACATCGGTTTGTCTTTAAATCTGTAGAAATTGGCCAGATTTAAGTTTTTATTAAATATGTATACAGATATTTTTTTCAAGTCAAGCATTGACCTTAAACTGTCCTTAAATTATTACTGTAATCATAATATATATCTTTGTAAGTTAAATCTAGTCAGCATTAATCTGACAACAATTACATCACAAGCTAAAACATTACCAAAACACTACATCAGGACATCATTTATTTACCAAAAGTAACTAGAATTATTTAACTGAAGAATATATTGGATGATAGTTGTGATTTGTACCTGGAAACTCTGATAACGTCGTCCACAACAGGTCTTTGTAGTCATCAGAATTCAGGTATTTACACTCTAAGCTGCACCGGAGCTCCTTCTTATTCCCTTTGGACACTAGAGGGAGACATCAAACAACAAACAGCACTTAGTCAGCCTACTGACTGTGACTTCTTTTGTGATGCTTTTTGCAATAATACAACAGTCGTCAAGTGTGCAAGCCCTTCTGTCGACCCGTGACTCACTTCCACAAGCACCTCCTTCCTGAAACAGCTCTGTGGTGAGCAGCACCAGTCCGTAGTAAGAGAAGGCATTTGCAAACCTGCCAAGAGACACACAGGATGAAACCATGCTAATTTTAAAAAAAAAAGACACAGGTTAATATGTCTTTGCACAAAAGAACATGAGTTTTAGAAAGAAAATCAGTGAAGAGTGACTAAAGTTAAGATTGGGTTTCACTATCATTCATTCATTTACCAAATAAACCACAGCAGAACTGTTGTCCAGCGGAAGTGTGATGAGAATAAGTCTCGAATCTTCCCACGATCTTCCTAATTCAAAGAACAGACACAAAAAAACTGACCTGACAGTTTGATAGAGGATCATACGTGATGATGTCTAAATAACACTCAGAGCCTGTGTGTCCTGCAGGAACAGATTGTACCTGTCTGGCAGCGATCAATTTTCCCAGAGGCATCGGTGCTCCGTTCTCTGTGGCGATGCGCTTCAGTGTGGCCAGAGCCTTTTCCTGGTTTCCTGTCAGCACGTCGTATCGAGCACTCTCTGGTAGCCACTGCTCCCCACACCCGAAAAATAAGCATGTCAACTTGATGAAAGCTGAGATTTGTCATACTGTAGAACAGCTCAGGACTGATAGCACCACACTCACAAAACATAGGAAGGCAAAGATGAAGAGAGGAATGGTGGAGAGGCCAAGCAGCCAGCGCCAGCCCAGAGTGGGCATCACCAGGATTGCCAGCAGGACTTCGAACACGGTGCCCAGAGCCCAAAATATCTGCAATGGCAGTGAGTGTGAGTTGTAAGAGAAAAAGAGATTTGGTATCAAAATCATACTAATAAAAACATAAAAGCAGCATGTAATATTTTTAATAACATAGGAGAATTGCATTCCAACACACAGCATCTCTACAACAAATCTCATGAAAAAAAACAGTATGTTGGAAACGATAATGGGCTCAATGAGAGTGAGGTTGTAGAGCAGAAATCACAAGTCAGCAACAAGTGCTTTCACATTTTAGAGGTCATGGTATCAGATACGTCCATCCAGAGATGTCTGAAAGGATTTCATAGACGACAAATGATGGAGCTGCGGACTTTAAAGTGTCTGACTACAGCTCTAACTGACACATCAGCATCCATCATGACAACAGCCCACTCTCTTTTTTCTCTTGTCATCTGTGACAGTGCGTCATTTCAATAAAACTGCATTTTAAGGTGGACTTTATATTTACTGGTCGGTGGGGTGTCTGTGTGCTAGCCACCCTGTCTGATTGTTGTCTTGTAAAGCCTTCAGATGAAGATGCTGATTAACTGATTGGCTAATTGGCTAAATTTAACCCCTGTCTAACCCTAACAATAGAAATTAGACCTTTAGCTTTTTCTCTAAGTAAAAAGAAGATCATTTGTATGCTGAGTTTATATTTTTGTGTATCTAAAATGAGCTAGCAGTGCAGTGTAGTCCGTACCTCAATCAGCAGGATGCATGTGGCTCTGGACTTCATAGGCAGAAATTCAGCATACAGTGTCACCCTTATGCAGAGGGACACCTCAGTGTTAAACCAAACTCCAGCCAGTAATCACAATGTTGTATCTAGAGAGCTGAATGAGGGCTACTCACGACTGTGGGGCTCCTCCGATGCCAAAACCCACCAGCGCACGGAGGACGAGGATCCACCCATATATAGGTGCGAAGGCGCTCATCAGGCCATAGAACATGGTCCACAACACACTCATCTTCAGGCCCTGTGAGTGCAATGATCAACACATAACAAGCTGCTGAATGAATAATGGTGATCAGATATGGATCGACATTATAAACGGCTCACTCCTGAAGCTGAACTTTTAACACCTATAACCCAAAATCCATCTTTTGTAAACACAGTTACATATAAGTCAGCACCATGTCAACAGGAGCGTTATTAGAACTTACTGTCTTTCTGCCGTATTTGTCAGATATGTTTCCCCAAAGAGAGGAGCTGATCATCATCCCAATGAACACTGCCTGTATCAATGAAACAAACTAAGTGTAAATGTTAGTGGGCTGGAGCAAGGTGCAGCAGCTTAAACATGCATGAATTTAACTACGTACAGCTGGTGTTATAGCACATTATCTTAGTTTAAGCTACTAAAATGAGGAGTCTTAGGGGCAACAGATCACAGTAAATACATGCAAAATTTTGTTTTGTCTGTAATAAGGTGCACTACTCAGTGCCTCCATGCAAAACTTTTAATAAAATCTACTGTAATTCCCTTGTTTTCAATGTTGTTTTGTATTATACTCACAGAGGTAAATACGGATTTGAAAGTCATTATAATCAAAATACTGCACCTTCTGTCTAATGTCACAACATTAAAAGCTGATATCAAAATAATCCTTAAGCTTTTAATCAATTAAAACCAGGAAAGCCACTGCAAGCATGAGCACTTTACAGACATTGGGGAGCCATTACCGATGTAAGCAGTGCCACCTCGAGGCTTGGCAATCTCCATTCACAGTGGAGCTGAGGGGCTAAGATGCTGAGGATCATCATCTCCATAGCATCAGCCATCTGAGCAAACAGAAAACACAGAGACACAGTGGATTAGACTGTAGTGGACACAATATTGTGTATGCTGTTAGTTTTTTTAAATTATTTTTTATTTTAGTAATAAGCATTTCTCACCCAGGACAGACCAGTGAGGATGGAGAGTTTCCACTGGAAGGTCCCAAAGCCTATGGCCTCTACGGCATCTTCTACCATAAATGTGTCTGAAGGAACGAAAAAGATGGGAATCTTGAGTGACGTGTGAAAGATATTACGAGAGTGGGAGTCTAATGGGGAAGCATAGGAAAAAGCAGCCCTGTCATACTGTACCATCAGTCGGATTGGCAAATTCCCGAGGAACCGGAGCTACTTCTGCAAGTGCCACAGACTCCAGATCAGTCTGCTCTGCAGTCCTGACATCCTGTTCTCTACTCTCGACATCTTCCTCAGAGCGTGTGCTCTCACCTGTGCGACGAAAACGGACAACACTACAAAAAAAAAAGTAAAATAATTGTATATATTTTTTAAAAAGTCCAGGAAGATTAACTTATCTGCAATATGGTGGGTCGGAAGAGTCACAGAAGACGAGTGCCAGGGCAAAGCTGAGTACAAATGACAGTCGGAGGCTGTTGCCTAGGTGATATGAGCTTTTTCTGGCTATGATTTTGTGAATGGGTGATATTACAGTCCTATGGGTGAACCATGTCAGGCCAACTGGCACCTCTGCACTCTCTGCTTTAGTGTCTGGCAAGCTTTTAAAGGCTAAACACCCAGAGATACACACACTTTCCCGTAGATGGAAGGCTTAATCTTCTTCCGCATGTAGATAATTGACGGTTTGTTTAGGATGAAACACTGAAAGAGAACGTGGAGAGTGCCAGTGATGCCTTAATCACTGTAATTACATAACATAGCCTACTTGCAATGTGAAGTATCAGTGTGCGGAGGAGATAGGGGATATCTGTCGTCTACTGTAAACCACTGTAATTTATATTTCCAATCTCTTTAGGAAGAAATACATACAAGCGAATATATAATTACC
This sequence comes from Amphiprion ocellaris, assembly GCF_022539595.1. Classification (NCBI taxonomy): domain Eukaryota; kingdom Metazoa; phylum Chordata; class Actinopteri; family Pomacentridae; genus Amphiprion; species Amphiprion ocellaris. The sequence goes on along the minus strand of NC_072771.1, from coordinate 24,730,817 downwards.
CAGCAATAGGCTGCTGTAACAACCACTTAAAAAGTAGCTCTACGTCTTTTCTTGCTTAAGTGAAACGGATTTGCAGTCAAAGTGGTTAATTCTGAACATTTTCTGTAGCATTTGTTGCATGCAGTGCCTGAGAAATATCTTTTAATATCCCTTAAATAGTATACTGTGGGATTTTGCACATTCTCATGCCATAAATTCCATTGACAATATTGGTATTATCACTTTACAACAGCCTTGGCTTGCAACATTTGCTTCAGTATCATGTTTTTATCGATCAATACATTCTTCTACTTGTCAATATTTACTGTTATACACCAAAGCACCAAAGTTTAATTCCTTGTATGTGAAAACCTCCTTGACCATAAAACGGATTGTGATTGTGATGGTATCCAGGCTGCACTTTTATGGGCCATCCGTTAGCTTAAATTATGTGCAGCAGCGTTGGAATAAATCACGTTAGCTACTGAGTCATGACAGCCAACACAATCACAAGTTAAGAGTGAAAACTTATGGGCTCAGAAACCACAGGAAATCTGCGTCCTTATGAATAAATAACAGCCAAATTGATTTGTTCGGAAAAGCCTGCGACTGTAAACAAACTGCATCAGCAGCCCAGCCACGAGATGCTGTGTTGTTCTCATGTTTCCTGAGCATTTTCTAGGTCATTAAATGGTTTTAACTGACTGCTGCTTTTGAGGAATGTCGGGATGTTTGTGATCCAGCGAGCTAATCAAACACGGAGCTGCGAGAAGGCGACGCGGCGGACAAACGTGCTGTTTACGGGCAAAAATGGACGGAAAAGACGAACGCGGGCTGTGGTTTACTCACGGCAGCTGTCTCAGTTGGAACAGATCATCGTCCATTTTGGTGTTTATCGGCTCCCTTCGCCCTCATCGCCGTTTCACATTATCACGACGAGCTTCAGCGGCTTCAGCACCGAGGAGAGCGACCAGACCGGCGACTTACCGTCTCTCAGCGACCTGCTCCCGTCAGCCAATCAGAGGCCGCCCTGAGCAGCCTCAGCACGAGACACGCAGAGAAGGGGAGAGTGATCGGATGAGCTCAGGATGATCCGCATGATCACCGATCACTGAGGTCAACATACCACCGATCAGCAGCAACACAAACCTGATCACTGACCGGACATCACTCAACCAGATCTGAGCCACATGATGCAAATATGGAGCTGCCTGAACTGTTGTTTTATGTTTATCAGTGGTCTTCTTCTTATCTAATCCAGTTGGCACCAAGTACATGACCACATTAGATTTGTATTGTAGTTCTCCTAAAGGAAACCCACCATGCGAACATGCACGTTTTGTTGAGATGTGCATTTGTTTGTATCATGCAAGTTTATCTGTGTTCCATCTGTAGAACGGTGGCAAACCGAAACGCTTGGCAGGGGGGTGGAAAATAAAACTAAACTGCATCTATAACAGACAAAAAATTAGAAAAAAAAATAAAATAGAACAAAATTAATACATATACAAAAACAACAGATCAAACGCTTTAAGGTTGAATTGAATAAGAATTAAGCAACCGAAATGTACAAAGTGAGTTGAATTACTTACTAGAGAACAGATTTTATGGCTTGGCTACAATGACTAAAAAAATAATCTACTTAACATTATGTTTTGTAGCTACTGTTTATTTGTCTCCAGTTTGACTATGAAAATGACCAAATACATCAAGCTGCTTTTCCTTACTTTATCTGAACTTGTCAGCAAAATATCATATTACACATAAACATGAAAAGAACTGTGACTAAACAAAGAAATAAACCTAATCCCAACATCCTATCAGCTGACACATTGGGCACTTAACACTGAACAACATTATAATGTCAATTGCTCAGTAATAAATAATTAAATTGTATATGCAATAATTCTATTTTGTGTGCAATGTTTAAATTGACTGTGCAATATTTGCACTTTATTTCACTATCGCGTGCAATCTAATCTATTTTTCTTTTATTTCAATATCATTGCGAGCATAGCTTCTTTCGTCTTCTAGTTTTTTTTTTTTTTTTTAGCGTACTTATTTTTATTTTTACGTATGTATAATACGTATAGCTTATGGCTATTCTCTCAAGCACTGTGTTTAGTCTCTGAACATATTTTAGTCGTTACGGAGAGGAAGGCATTGAAAGTCTTATTTTTGTTAACAGATTCTGTGTTTCTATTCGTATGCCGTAAAAATCACATCAAACAATTCTAAAGAAAACAAAATACATGTAGCAATGTTTCAGACCGCGCCTTAAAATGTAAAGAAAAAAAGTTCAAAAATCGTATTAGTTGTGGACACGGTTCGCTTGTGAACACGGTTCGCTTGTGAATGTTGTTAAACAGAGTGAATGATGTTAAACAGAGTGAATGATGTTCATGTTTTCTAAAATGTGCGCCACAAACATTTCGATGGTCGGAGCATTACCGGTGTAACACATCAGTGTGCGCTTCAGCGCGGGTCCGTCCAGAAACACGGCACCGATGGCGAGAGTACCCGGAGGACAGCAGGATGTTGTGGTGCCGACCAGAGAGCTCTGATAAGCTCGTTGGGGAGTTTCTTGGCACCGGCCCCGTAATCAGGTAAAACCTTTAAATCTGGAAAACAACAGCAGCTGCAACTTATATGTAGAGCACAGCGACAGACGGGACGAAAGAGGGTCACGGAGCCGCCGTGGATCGGAGAGTAACATGCGCAAACACTTAGTCCGCTTTAATGCCCCTTACTAAACCTGCTAACCGAGAACTGCGGCGACATTATTGAGAGATTTTATGTGTATTTCAACATAGCAGCTTGGATGTTTGCTTATGGAGGCGACATAGTGCGCGGACGGCAGCCTGACCTCGGTGTTGTCGGTAAGTTAGCACAAACGCTAAAGCTAGCTGCTGTTGACAGAGTGAGGTTTACACAGCGGAGACGTGGAGGTAGTTAGAAACCCCGAAAGCTCAAATGTATCCCGCACGTGTTGGTGACTGCAGTTAACCAACACTTGAAGCCTGTTAACCGGACCACTAGCACACTGGGTCATGTTGATACTGGCTGCGTCGTGCCCTGCTTTTACCGTAGACAGACTAATTGGATCACAGGGTTAGTGCCTCATTCATTTATTTTGTATTGTCTTACATTTTGTTTTGTCTTTGTTGTAGCAATAATGCAGTTAGAACAAATAGCAAAAAAAAAAATGCTTTCGATCCACATTGTTTAAAGCAGTATAATCTCTCCTTTTTGCCTTTCCTTAAATATAATAAATCAGAAATTGTGTTTAAAGAGACTTTAGCCTGTCTGGTTTCGAGATTTCGTCAGTGTAAAGATGTTGGATTTTGATCTGGACCTGGTCTAATGTGGGCTACAAGTGAAAAATGTGTAGTAGAATCTGATTTTTCCCCCCACTTTAATTTTTTGCTCTCTCAATTCAGACACTGTGTTTTAAAGAATCTTGAGCTTCTGTAAGACAATCTTGTGCAGATTTGCCCAGTCTGTATAGTGGCTGTATATCAGGACCTGGTTTTAATGCCGTCTACATTTGACAAAAATAGTGATATCTCCCTTTATGCATTTTCAGAACTACAATACCGGTTTTGCATATCAGAAATTGCTTTTACCCTCTCTGCAATCTCTACATAGAGTAAAGGCAATTCATCTTTGCTGCCTTATTTCCTGTTATTTCAGACCATTTGGTAAATAAACATGCCTTATATTTAAGTAAAGGAACTGCAGTTAACAAAACTGGTTAAAAATTGAATTGTTTTAAAAAATTTTTTAGTTCTCATCATTTTGGAGCTGGAGATTTTAACTTGGTGTTGGCTGAAACCTCTTTGGGAAACTGCCCAGCAATCCTCTCTGCAGGAAAAACCCTGCACACAGAAAAGATGCTGCTGCCTTTAATTATATATCATGTTGGCCTCATAGCCAAAAACCTACTTATAGTTAATTGTAGAGCCCAGAGACTGCTGTTAGATGTGATGAATAGGCAAAAACACATTCATTTCTGTTTGACTTCTCTCCAGTTGTGCTTTATTATAGTGTGTTGCCTACTTGCAGAAACAAAATGATAAAAAACTGGAGTGTCATTGGTGGGATAGCTGCTGCCATCGCAGCCGGAGTATACGTTTTGTGGGGCCCAATTACTGAGAGAAAGAAAAGAAAGAGAGGTAAGAAGTGCAACAGTGTAATACACAGATTAGCAATCGGACAATAATTTTTTTTTTAGGGCCGACGTCACATTGATTATTAGTAATCAAGGAGACAGATAGCCGATATGCAGAAATGTCAGACAGCTGTATCAGAGCTACAATAGCACATTTTTAAAATTGATTAAATAAAACGATACAGACAAATGCTGATAACTGGTTGATCCCTAATACGGATTATACATTGGACTCTGGTTACACCGCTGTAAATTACATTGGCTCGTGCTTCCCCACAGGTATGGTTCCAGGCCTGTTAAACTTGGGCAACACCTGCTTCCTGAACTCTTTGCTTCAGGGCTTGGCGGCTTGTCCATCCTTCATCAGGTGGCTGGAGAAGTTTTCAGGTTTACCAACAATCCAGTCATGCAAAGACAACCAGCTGTCCACTACACTGTTGCAGCTTCTCAAAGGTACATGAAACCAGTCTGTCATAGAAATCACTAGAGCATGATGGACATGCTGTGCTTGTTCACGTCTTTCACATGGATGCTGTTTCTGCACTGACAGCTCTGTCCAGTGATGAGCCTGGGGAGGAAGATGTGCTCGATGCCGGATGCCTCCTGGATGTTCTCAGACTGTACCGGTGGCACATCAGCTCATTTGAAGAGCAGGTTAGCAGGTTATGCTGTTGAGTGTTTTTGCCATATGTAACATAGGGTGCAGTGTTTTATTCGTCCTTCTGTGTGGTTTATCCCCTCTCAGGACGCACATGAACTTTTCCATGTTCTCACATCGTCTCTGGAGGAGGAGCGGGATCGTCAGCCCAAAGTCACTCATTTGTTTGACATACAGTCCCTCGAGGCGAGTTGTCATCCCCCTACATGCATTATCCCCAAATCTGCAAAATGTACTGAGATCTCGCTTGAATGCTGCTCTATGTCCTGTGTAGTTTAGTTTAGCTCATGTATAGTCTGGAGTTTTGGCATGATTTTAATCTAAAACGTCAATCTCAGAACGTGGACCGTAGTAAGTGTAGCTATTTTCTGTGTATATCTTTATTTCATAACAGAGTCTCTCTGATCAAGATGACAAAACTATGACCTGCAGAAGTCGAGGTAAGAAGACAAAGGAATCACAGATCCTGATAAAACTATAAAGAAGTGTATTTTTCATTTGTGTTATTCTACTGTTTGGCAGCTCCTCTTCATCCTATACCATCTCCGTGGAAGTTTCAACATCCTTTCCACGGTCGTTTAACAAGCAACATGTCCTGCAAGCGCTGCGAACTACAAGTGAGTATTTTCTGTTTTGTCAGGGAAGTGAATAGCGAGTTAGTTTGTGTTGTTTGACCTCCGCTTTGTGTTATATTTTTTAGAGTCCAGTGCGATATGACTCATTCGAGAGCCTGTCCCTGTCCATTCCTTTACCTCAGTGGGTAAGCAAACATGTTAGCAACACATAAACACTATCATTATTACAATGTCTCGACTTAATATACCATTTTGACATTCTGTTTATTGTAATTGAATCTATATTTGTTCTCAGGGTCGGCCTATCTCTTTAGATCAGTGTCTTCAGCATTTTATCTCCTCAGAAACCATCAAAGAAGTGGAGTGTGAAAACTGCACCAAGGTACATTTACGACAGAATCAGTGTCTTGTTCATTTATGGAAAATATTTTGTTGAATGATTTACTGACAACCAAAGACTGGAAACTTGTGGTTATGCTTTAGACTAATTTTCTTGATACATTTTTCTGTTTTTCTTTCATCTCTGTTGTGGATAATTACTCTTCAGCTTCAGCAAGGGACCACAATAAACGGGCAAGTTCTGGAAAGCCAGAGGACAACATTTGTTAAACAGCTAAAACTGGGAAAGGTAACTGTATTCATCATGTCACTGTCGGCTAAATATTAACAGTTGCTTGTTGGAAAACCTGTACACAGCTAAAGTGTGTTGTTTTTAACCCAACTTAAGTTAAAAAAAAAAAAAAAAACTCTCTGTTAGCTCCCTCAGTGCCTCTGCATCCATTTACAAAGACTGACATGGTCCAGTGAAGGAACGCCCATCAAACGGCAGGAGCATGTGCAGTTCACAGAGTATCTGTCAATGGACCGCTACAAACACAACAGCTCCACACTGAGGAGTCAGCGGATCAAATGTGCTCCGAAAGCCATAAAGGCCGAAAATTTAGACGATTCCATGGAGAAGCCCACTGCTAATGGCGCTGGTATGTTGGGTTTTCTAAATCTGTAACCTCATTCTACTTTAAATTCAGTGTGTTTTTTTGTCACGCTTCATTCTTTTGGTGTATTTTCTTTTACAGATTCAGAGCATCATAACAACAACAAACCTTTTTCCAATGGAACCTGTTCGTCTGTATTTCTTCCCTCTCCTGGTATGAATCCACAGCTCAGTCTCACATGTGACTACAGGTAAACTAAAGCTATTCAGTGATGTGGAAGTCAAGAACAGAAGATAAATTAAAATGCTCTTGTTTCTTGTTGTTGCCTTTATGTTAATCTGATGGCATTCAATTCACACTTTTGCTGTATTGAAAACTGTCTGGAAATGTTTTTACTCAAAGTGTTTATTCACACATGAGATTGGCATTTTAAGTTACTATTAATGTAAAGGAGTGCATGGACGAAATTAGAATTATGTTTATTTTGATCAATGTTAAGATCACAATAAATGAACAATATAGGGGGCAATTTATTTGTATTGCAAGTGGATAATTACAATATCAAAATTTAATTTTTTTTTTTCAAAAACCGGGTCATATTTTCACTCCTTCACTCAGTGCTGTTTCGACATCTAATTTAGCGTTGAGCTGGAACAGTGTCTAACAAATCTAATGGTCTGAGCCTTTTTATTGAAGAGTAACTTGTATTCAAATGGTCCTCACATTTTAAAGGGTGAAAGGCAGGAGAGTATCAGTGTTAAAGCATCTAAAACTTAAAGGAAATGGGAAACAGTCAAAATAACGAAATACTTGCTAGAGTGGGAAATTAGTGGAAGAAACTGAATAAATGTACCAAGAACAAACGCATGCAGATGACTCCATAAAGGGCACAAGCAGTGACTGATTGTCTGTCACCAGTACTGTCTTTTAATCCAGTATTTTTCCTTCCAGCTCGACAGAATATCTTTTCCAGCTCACAGCTGTGCTGGTTCACCACGGAGACATGCACTCAGGACATTTCATCACGTACCGCCGCAGCCCTCCCTCCCCTCGCAGCTCCTCACCCTTCAGCTCCCAGTGGCTGTGGGTGTCAGATGATTCGGTACGCAAAACCAGCTTGCACGAGGTGCTGTCTTCCAACGCGTATATGCTCTTCTACGAGAGAGTTCGAAGGCTCAGCCTCGCCCTGTGCTCAGAGGAATAGCCAGAAGCTCACAGCCAGACTGATCTCTGTCTTTCCAGTCAAACTGTTACACTTGATGTGCCAGTTACCAACAGACGGCTCCGTGACGATGAGAGCAGAGAGGAAAGCCATCGAGAGCTATTAATATTTTTGCATCATGGATCACAGCGCATTGTTGAAGGTCATAGTTTGATGTGTTCTGGACTCTTTAATTGCTGCTCTGATCAGAACAGGAGGCTCTTAATCCCAAAGATAATGGACCTGCAGGATTTTAGTCAGATATCTTTGATCATGTAACCTACTTTGTTTTGAAACGTTACAGATTCTGTTATGTAACATTTTGGCTTCTACAGGACAAAGAAACAGGAACACCTGACAATATATAGTGCAGACTGAGGTAATAGCCCTGCAATACATTGTTCATGATGCTTATGTTACTTTTAATGAGGCAGTCAGAGGTGTTGACTCATTCAGTGGCATTTTTATGATGCTGTAGTTTCAAGTGTTGCATTTGTATGCGATGTACTTCAAGGTGTTCCTGTTATTTTGTCCACAGACTGTAGTTTACAGACTCAGACAAAAGTAGTGGATTAGGACTTATCAGAGATGTTATTTTGGAGTTGTTGCATATGAAAAGTCAGGTAGGTACAATCTCCCTTAACTCTGGCTCTCTGTTGTCTAATCTAACTTGCCTAATCATTCCCGGCAGTGTACCTGATCTATATTGGAATTAATGTTTCGATCGACTCGGTTCAGCTGTTGAATTCGATATTTAGCTGTTTCCAATCATCTTTACACTGTGGTGATTTGCAGAGCTGAACAGTTGAGGATCAAGTGCCATGTGTTGAGACTTTTAACTCCTGAAACCACGAGTGCTACCAGTAATGTGAGCGTCCAGTTGGGACTGTTCCTGAAAATATGACGCATCATAGCCATTTGGCTTTGTGTGGGTGTGTCACAGATTAACAGTGATCTGCCCTCAGTTAAAGCTAAAGTATAACTACAAGTTTCTGAACAGGTTATACTGATTGTTTTTTTAATTATGTGTAACTGAGAACTGCCGTTTCCTACTGAACCAACTAAGTCCAAACAAGAGATGTTCCGGTGCAAAACCCCTTAATGTTTGCAGTTTGCACTGATGTATATTCATGTGAGATTGTGTGTATTTGTGTACAGTCTGTTAAGGTGATTGTTTTCAGGTAATAAAGAACATGCAAATGTGAACTTTTAGTGTTTTTGTTTATTAAAGCAAGGTAAGAATTTGCTACTTTTAAGACAGTAGAGGATGTCAGTGAGACAAGCACGAACTATCTGAAGCCTTGACAAAAACACTGAATCTCACAAGCTGAAAATCTCTCAAAAGAATAAATAAAATACATAGTTTAAAGGGATGCTAAATGCAGAGACTGCCAAAATAATATTTGGTTAAGTGGACTTTGAAAATTCCACCCACTTACAAAACCTTGAGAGTTTTTAAAGCTCTGGAAAAAGGACAGAATTGGATGTTGAGTTAAGATCAGTGTATCAAACTGTTTCCAAGGCCAGAAAATGAACTTCAATGTTGATTTCTTGTTGAAATCCTACAAAGTTTACATGGACAAATGAATACATCAGCAGCCCTCTTTAACTAAACCCAGCAGAGTTTCTACCAAGCACATAATCTACGGAGTGTAATTCAAAAAAGTGACATCTTTCACTGTTATTTCAACTGTCCTTCCAACACAACACAGATTAAAGACTTCATTTTACTGCTCTGTCACAATTAGTTGAATGTTGTCTCAGTAGGTGAAATGGAATGCGAACCAGTAATGTAAGATACTCAGCAAGACTGAATTTTTCAGGGGTTTTTCCATCTCGGATCATCAGGGCCCTTCTGCTTGCCTATCTCTGATTTGCATGATTATTTTTCACAAAAAATATGAATATTTAAAATACTATCTTTAAAATTTTAGTTTGATGTGTGTGTGTGTGTGTTTTTATAAAAGGAAAAACCTCTGAAGGCATTTGACATATTGACCTAAACTTTCACAAGTATCTTTATAAATATCCATATTATATGCTTATAAAAATTCCAGGCAAATCAGAGAAGGTCAAGCAGAAATACTTCTAAAAATGTGATGGTTTGTGATGGAATGAGGTTTTTATTGAGGTTTCCAGCTTCTAAAATAAGCTTAAGTGGTGAAAAATGTGTTGACAGTCCACACTTATCTCACCTCGTGCTCCTATTTAATGTGTCAGATTCAGCTGCAACATCAACAAACACACTTTAGATGTGAGATTACTTGATGTGCCAGGGGACTTCTGACGAGGCTAAACTGAAGCTCCATTGTCTCTTAGTGTTCCTTGGGCAGCAGTACATCTGGTCCAGCCCACAATGTACACTCGGCTTGTTTTCATTTCTTGCTGCCCTGCAGGATGCGTCTAAAGGTGAGGTTGATGCGAGGCGAGAGAACCTTCTTGCGAACAGGAAGACTGTGGTACCAGAAGGTGTTGGTCGGCGGGTTCATGAGCAGCAGGCTTCCATGAGCGAGCTCCAGCTTCACAGGTTCAATCTGTTGGCTGCTCTGCTTCCCTCGAGCGTCTCTATGTCTGAAGATGAAGTCTCGAGCTGCTCCGAAAGAGACCGAGGCGATGGGAGAAACCGGGTCCAGCTCCCTCTCGTCATCCCGATGCTCACCAATGTGGTCCTGCCCGTCTTTGTACCTGAAGGAAGACTTCCAACAGTAAATCTGATCTCAGACTGAGAGATTTACAGCTTCTATTAGTAGTTTCTCACCTGTTGAGCAAGACAAAGTTGAATGTCCATCCTGTTGTTCTGGTCACAGCATCCCGAATCTGTTCCAGGGTTGGAGTCCATGGGCGGGCCGAATGTTTCACCCCAGAATAAGTGTAATTTAGACCCTCATCTCCATATGTTGCCTGCTTTCTCGGTATATCGTGCACCTTTCCAAACACCTGCACCTTTGCTGCCTCTCCTGAAACAAAATCAGCAACAGTTGTTCAACTAAACTGCAACTTCTGGTCACAACTTCACAGAGGAAGTGTTGATGTTGTACCTGTTGAGTAGACCACCTCCTCCTCCAGCTGTTTGAAAAGCTGGTCCGCTTCCTGTTTAGAGAAGAGCAGTGCATAATCACAGTCCAGTCCGTCCGCCTCGATTTTTCTCCAGGGAACAGGATGAGCGAACTCTGCTAAAACTGCATCCTCTTCTTCCTCAGGATCCTCCTCCTTCATCCTCTCACTTTTCTCCACTTTAATCTTCTTCCTTGGACTTCTTCGGACATCAGTGGAACAAGAGCGTTTACTCTGTTCTCCCATCACAAAGTTGTCCATTGCAGTAAGCTGCTGTCAGTGGTAAAATAATGAAACATTACGTTTTTTACCTTTATACCTTTACTGGTTTCTTATATGCAAGAAGACAAATCAGGAGTATTTCCTCTTTAAAAAAACACAGATTCCCACTTTTGGGGTTTCATATGTAACAAACCTGAAGAACCAATCCTGTCAACCTGCAGGGTGGAGCTTTCTCTGTCATTATCAGTCTTCAGAATCACTTTGTGCTTTGAACGTGTGTGACTGAATTACTCCAATATAACAACTCGCCAGGTGTGCTCGAGCTGCTACCAGTGGAGAGGAGTGCACAAAGAGTGAGAGAACTACATAGATCTGCACATTTTAGAGGAAACAGTGTAGAATTACATGTAAGCCATCTTAAGGCAGGAAGGTGTTATTTTCATGGGAAAAAATTCAAAATATGTTGCTTTGATACACAGATTTCAGGGGTTTAATCTGATACCAGAGAGGAACTTTAACACTGATTTTTAAATAAATGTACAATTCTACACACTGTTTAATCTAACAATCCTGTAATTTTGTAGGGTCTTAATTTTAATTAATAATCTGAACTGATCAGGGAATTTGTTAGAGTTTATATTATTGTTGCTCCTAACCTTAATATTTAAATTAATCTAGTAAATTTGCCTGTAATAATATTGTAGGGACATACCTTAATCTTTAGTGTATTCAGGTAAATTTGTATTTTACCTAATATTGCATAGACTTAACTCTAATATTTAAATTTGCTAGGTAAATTAATCACCCTAATCTTGTTTCTCTGCTGCAGGTTGTTGTTTAAAATGTGCTTTATGCATCTTAACTGTTATATTCTCTTCTCTGGATATCTTGCTTTTGTGTTTATGTCTGCCAAAGCCCTCTGTAAACGCTTGTTTTTAAAGGTTTTGCTTAAATAAAGCTATTATATTATTATATGTTGTATAACTACTGAATAAAAGGGAGGGCTGGAATAAAGAGTTGCTTTTATTATTAACTGATCTATTAACTGTTTCCTCAGTTTATGCCCTTCACACACTCAATGAGCTTCACAAGTGCTGTTAAAAAACATACAGATGATGAGTTATTATCATAGAAGACAAAGACAAGCAGCAAACTGTCACATCTGAGAACCTGGAACAAAACTATTGAGCACCTCTGCCTTGAAAAACACTCCAATGTTTACTTGATTACCAAGATGGCAGACTATTAGTTTCAGACTATGAGACAACCATTTTGTTTGATTTCTTAAAAATGGCGGCTAAACAACAAAAAAGACGTCAAAATAAAGACAAATCTGTGTTGTTTTGAATGTGGGATGGTTATGTATGAGTGTGGCGTGGATGCACGGCGCTGTTTCTCTAACTAACAGCAGAGAACATCGCTCAGCTGATGCTCTTGAACAGCGCTCAGCTCATTAACATAACGCTGCTTCCGTCACCGTTTTGGCGCCAAACATTTTAACTCTGCCGGGAGAGGTTTGGATTTCTGAGGAGCCTGCTGCAGTTTTAAGCTAGTTTTAGACATAACACTTATCTCATTGACGTAGCAACAGCTCGCCGTCAAAGTGTTTTTCAGCAGAATGATTGGGCAGAAAACTATTCATTCATTTTTCTCGCCGGTGTCTAAAAAAAGGACTTCTGCAGAGTTAAATGAACCCGAGGAGGATGCGAAAGAGCCGGTGAGCCTTATTTCTTATTGGCAACTCAACTTTACCCACACGTGTAGCTTGTTATGCTAAAACATCGCGTTATTTACATTTAAAAACACTTACAGTTCATTTTTAGAGCATTTCAAACACGGAGAGGTTTGTCTTTTCCCGGGACTCGTTATCTAAGCTGCGTTCAAGGCACCGCCGCGTTCTGTAATGTTGTTGCACAAAACGACGATGCTTGCGCCACTCCGTCGACGCTTTCTAAAGCCAGTTTCTGTTCGTCTCTTACCTGCCCTGTGTTTTGCCCAATACACTAAAATTGTGCAGAAGAAGCAGAAGCCCTGTGCGGGGGAGCCGGAGCCCCGCAGCCCGCCTCCTGCGCCTCTGTCCCCGGAGCAGCTGGACCGGATCGCCCGCAACAAGAGAGCCGCGCTGGTGAGGCTCTCCTCGGCTCCGACACCGCCGGGGCTCGGGGAGAGCTGGAGGAAGGGACTGTCGGCGGAGTTCAGCAAACCGTACTTCAAACAAGTGAGAGGAGGAGTCTGCGCAGTGCACATGGGTGTCTGTGTTGTTGTGAACAGTTTTAATAACTTTATTTTTCTCTGCCTCAGCTGATGAACTTTGTTTCTGACGAGAGGAAGCGCGGCACCGTTTATCCACCTGCTGAACAAGTGTTCACCTGGACACAGATGTGCGACATTAGAGATGTGAGTTTGACAGCACTCTGCTCTGTTCCTGTCCACAAATCACATGGAAATCCGTTAATACTGGGCATGTGTCTGCATGTGTTACTGGGAGTTGTGGTTTTTAAGTGCAAAAGGTGGTAAAGGCATGCACTTAGAGGACAGGACAACACACTGAAGACTATAGTGCAACTGAACTGAGAATATCAATGTTAACATAAAATATGACAAGAGTCTGTTTAAAACTGTGAAACCTCTGAGAATACTTTGATTTTCTTTCTTTCTTCTTAAAGTGTTGCTTGATGCTTTGTATGAGGTTAGGGTTCGTAGTGCAGGACAATCTGCTGTATGGATGCCCTCTTTCTGTAAAAATAAAGTGTACTATCTCAGTCATATCTTAATAACTTCAGTCACAGATGTGTTTCTGATTCCAGGTCAAAGTGGTGATTCTTGGCCAGGATCCCTATCATGGACCTAACCAGGCTCATGGATTGTGCTTTAGTGTCAAAAGACCAGTGAATCCTCCACCCAGGTTTGAAGCCTTTACAGCGTCTCTGATGGAAGAGTGTGAATGAATCCTTTTCTTTTGATTGCACTGTGAACACAGAGTATTTACCAGCCGGGATCATGACGGTCTCTGCACAGAAACATGCAGTTGTTATGGAAACTTGAGCTCAGGGAAGGCGATATGAGTCCAGGAGTAAAAGGATATCATATATAATCAGTTGTTGAGCCAGTCTTCTGCTGTGATCATCACATCTTTGATCCTTTTCTTTCCCAGTTTGGAGAACATGTACAAAGAACTGGTCTCTGACGTTGAGGGCTTTCAGCATCCTGGACATGGAGATCTGACTGGATGGGCCAAACAAGGTGCTATTTTAAAAATACAGCTGTCTGCTGAATGTTTACACACAGTTAAACAACCAGAGAGCTCCATCTGTGACCTCCATCTGTGACCTCGCTCACCAGGTGTGCTGCTGCTCAACGCCGTGTTGACTGTCCGAGCACACCAGGCCAACTCCCACAAAGACAGAGGCTGGGAGACCTTCACTGACGCTGTGGTTCAGTGGCTCAGCAACAACCTGGAGGGCCTCGTCTTCATGCTGTGGGGGGCGTATGCTCAGAAGAAAGGAGCTGCTATAAACAGGGTGGGTCTGCACTGTTGGTTTCCAGAGTAGAAATATAGGCACACGGGTTAATTCACAGTCTAATTTTCTGAAATGTATGCATTCTAATACTAACTAGCTGTATTTCACTATAGCACAGCATAAAACCTTTGTTCACATCTAGACCTCACAACTTAAATGGTAAAACTGCGCTTTGAAGCAAGATTGAAACAATCTTTAGCAAATCCCAAAGCAGAAATGCGCTTCTAAAAGCTGACGGTAGCCATCTCATTCATTTGCAGTTTTCCTATTGGACACTGAAACTGAAATACTGACATTTTCTGTCTAAAGCTTCTGGAATGATGTTTCCAGCAAGGGGGTTACTGTAGGTCATATCCACAACCTGTCAGAGGGCTGTTGGTTAAGACAACTACAACTGCCACTGCTTCCTTACAGATCATTTTCTTTGCTGTTTATTTTCCTCTTAAAACAGGTAACATATGATAACCCTTTATTAATCCCACAGTGGGGAAAATTGCAAATTTGCTCCAGCAGGTGGGGTAAAAATTGTATCCAAAGCCACTAGAATGTCCTCGAAATTGACTTCCCTCAGAATAACGTCGGTTCTGTGCCTCCCATGATCACATTTACACATTGTTGCAACCTGACAAACACACACACACACACACCTACAGGTTTTATTTTCCTGTGGCCACCGTGCACATCTGAATTCATCAGGTTTCCCTGAATAGTGAGATTTGACATATTTATAGCTGGAGTGTTGCAACTTTATCAGAAGGTTTATTTTGTTTCTGATGTCGGCTCTCTGACAGTGAATTGCTTGATCTATCATGTTCCCTTTGGATCTTTTTGACAGGTGTTTGTTGTGATAGTCTTTGTACTTGTGACTGTTTAACTTTAATAGAGGCATGTGTTCATCTATTTCCAGCATTGTGTTGATGGTGTGGCACTTTGCAATTTTAAATCGTTAATCCCTAAAAACTTTCAGTGTAAGCTTTATAATAAGTTTTCTTCTGTTTTCAGAAACGCCACCACGTCCTGCAGACTGTGCATCCTTCACCGCTGTCTGCTCATCGGGGATTTTTTGGCTGCAGCCATTTCTCAAAGGCCAACGAGCTGCTAAAGAAATCTGGAAAGTCTCCCATCGACTGGAAGGATCTTTGAGTTGTTATGCATGTTTGCTTTTCTACCACCTGTGACTAACAAAAACCCACCCATAAGCTTTCTTTCTGCTGTTCTCAACAGTTCTACGTTTAGTGTTTCTTCATGAAAGCATTCATGTTGGCAGTTTGTTCTATACAAATATTCTTGAAAGCCTTTTTTCCCCTCAAACGTCCTGTTGTAATGCAGTTTCCCTGTTGTAAATATGTTTTTGTACACTATAGGCCTTTTTAGTTTGCACATTAAAGTGTCCTTTTTTACTTTTCTACCGAAATGCTGGATCCATTAAAGTGGTTCTAAATAGTGACTGTCGTGTTTCTGAATGTCTCATATGAAGTGTGTTCTGCTAATCTATAACGCAGTGGATTCTCTCCACATTCTTCTGCTGAAAGTTTTTTCCTCCTCAACTTTGTGAATTTGAATTCACCAAACTGCTTTTGCAGAAAATGTAAAAAAATGTTTTTTAAAACAATCATCTTTTGAAAACTCTTAATCTGAAAAGCCACTTCGGACATCAACTACAAGGTGTTTCTCCTGAAATGTGGCTGAGTCAAAGTATAAAGCAGCAGGGAAATGAAATGCCAAATAAAAATACCTCACGATTGTACCTAGGTACTTCACTACTGAGTCTGGGTATGTAACACTTTGAATCAGAAAAAGCTTCATATATCCCTGAGGGGCAATTAGGTGGGCAAAGAGTGGCAAACAAAAAAAAACAAGAAAGAAAATGCACTAAAAGGTTAGCTCTACATCTTGAAAATATGCTAAGACAATACTTAGTCACTATAATATACAAGGATAACCTTTATGCAGGCAGATTATTTCTGCCTAATACATCCTAAAAAGTATTCATTTAATATTGTCCATTTCAGTTTGCTGTGATGTATACTGCATGGTACATTACCTGTGCAATACAGCACGTTTTACAGTTTTTACTATCTATGCTTTGACTGTAGACACACAGATTAGGACTAGCTAACCTCCCCACTGTTTTATTATTCAGAATAAGAGCAAATTTATTCACGTTTGGATTTTTTGTGTTTGTTTTTTTAGTGGCTGTTAATTAATTTGAAAATAATTTCAAAGAATGGTAAGTTAATAACCATTCATTTTATCTGATAAATACTGTCTAATATGTATGTAATTTGTTAATTAAATGGCCCCTGGACTTCCAACATATTACAAAAAATAGTCCCAGGACAAAGCAAGTTGACTATACTACATTTAGGTGATCTGAATAAAATAATTGAAATGAGCACATGATTATATTAAACAGCTGTCAAGCTCCGATTCTCTATTTACTTATCAGTATTTAGGGCAATTGAACAAATGAAGTTTAAAATACATTTATTTCGTCACTGTTATAGTTGTATTGTTTAAATGCTAATTTTTTCTCTCCATGTCAAATCTGCAAATTAATTTCCTTTTGGGATTAATGATATTAATAATTATAATTGAAATGTGTTTCTTAATGAAATGTTTTATTTGATCTTACATAAATGGACAAACAAATACATTTTGTACTCTCTTTAAGTACAAAAATATAGATATGGACTAAAAGCTTAAATAAATGACTTATTTGAAAATAAAAGTCCCCTGACATAAATAAAGGTACTCCACAAAAAATCCTCTTATTAATCTATTTATTTAGTTACTACTTTTATTTCTAAATATACTGTCTGATTGATGTGGTTTTTTCGGTATTTGTTAAAAGGGCATTCCATACTGGTCTATTCAGCCTATTATTATTATTATTATTAATAGCGACAGTAGTATGTAGGTTTTTGACGTCGACGTAAAGGCGTGGCTCCACCAATGACGTAATGACGTCGGCAGGAAGTGTAGCGGGGCTCCTGCTCAGCTTCGCCCCTGTCAGCTCTGCAGCGGTGATGTTTGTACAGTTAAACAAGTGACAAAGCGACGATGCCTGTGGAGAGTCTTCCTGTCCGGGATGTGTCCTTACATTACCGCTTACTCCAGCAGTATCTGGTGCTTCTGAAGAAATACCCGATACTCACTAAGTCTGTCACCAGGTCAGTACATCTGCTCATTCACTGACGGCTACTTCTCTGCTGTCACGTTTCCTCAATTTGAAAGTTAAAAATTCCAAGTTTTTACTTACTGAAACACAAAGTCAATCCATTGAAGTTAAGTTTATCTAGCCGTTTTTCTACACTGTAACCATAAGAGTTACTTTCAGCAGCTGCTTTGTGGTTGTTTGCGTCTTTTAGCCCACTTTGTTTGCTTTGACCACAGACTGGCCTTTTGTCACAGTGCTCTGCTTTAACCAATCAGCATTTACTTAGAGAACCTCCCCTACCCTGATTCCACTTAATCCTGTCTGTGAAAGCACTTGTTGCATATTGACAGAGTTGTTTGTGTGTGTGTGTGTGTCCTTGTTTTTTTTCAGTGGCATTCTCTCAGCTTTAGGAAATCTTCTGTCTCAAACTTTGGAGGCAAGAAAAAAGGCCAAAAATGGAGCCCCGGTTACTGAGGTCGACGTGGCTGGAGCTGCTCGCTATGCCATTTATGGGTGAGATTTAATACAAAAAGATAACTGACCAATGATCGTAACATTGCGTTCCAGTCAGATTAGAGAATGAGACAGAGGAATATGTGTCAACCTTGGCACAACATGATTACAGTATGCGGAGGTAGAGTGTTTTCTCTATTGAACAATCAAAATTAAAATCCTAAGAAAGAGAAAATCCAGCCCCAAAGGTGAGTGCAACAAAAGTGAATACACCTGTGATCACTGACACACAAGTTCAAAAATCTGTGATCACTGAAAATAAACTGAGTATGGCTGTGATTTCTAATTAATCTAATCAATGGTTCAAATCCCAGTCAGGGCAGGATTGTCCAGTGAGGACCTTTGGGCAAAGTCCTTAGTGCTGCCCTACCTGCCTACCTTATACCTACTCTTAGATGTTTGCCACCTTGGATAAAAACATGTGCTCAAAATGTAAACTGTAAATTGTAACTCCAATTCAGCAGCAGACTGAGACATCCACCCTGCAAGAAGGAGCTCTGTCGTAGGTCCTTCATTCCATCTGCTATAAGACTTTACAACATCAGCATCACTGGCTGATGTTAACATAAACTGGACTCGTATCATATCACGCCAAACCATAAAAAATTGCACAGCAATTCTTGCACTGTGTGTGGGGTGTGGGGAGAAATAAAGGACTTATCTTATGTACCAAAATACTGGCTGACAAGATGCCTCACAGTCTGCAGAGGTTTGGCAGAAGAGGAATATTTCAGCATTATAGAAATCCAAGGCACACTGCCAAAATCACACAAGAGTTTCTAAGGAGCAAATAAGTAAAGATGATGACCTGGCCACGTACTTAGTTTCACTTAAATCCAATTGAACGCCTTTAGTATATTTCAAGAGAAAGTCAGAGCAGCAATACGCACTAAATAAATAGAGTCTGAAAAATGAAAGAACATCTCTCCAGAGTTTTGTGCCACACTATCACTATCCAGCCCAAGGATTGAGTCTGTCATTAAAAATAAAGATGGACATGTGAAGTATGTATAAAATAAATAATTAAGATTTCAATCTCAGTAATTAAACTACTTGTTTCTCTTGTTTTCAGTTCTTACTGTGCGTGTATTGTTTTGTTATTTTATCATATCATTCCTTGTTGCCTTTCAGGTTTCTTGTTACCGGACCAGTGAGCCATTACTTTTACCAGCTGATGGAGGTGTGGATGCCCACCACAGACCCCTTGTGCATAGTCAAACGTCTGCTACTGGATCGGCTGTTTTTCGCCCCCGGATTTCTGCTCCTATTCTACTTTGTAATGAACATCCTGGAGGTGGGTCATCTGAGAAAGTCATGCCTTCATATCGTCTCATTAAAGAAGGACAACAGTGATTTGATATCACACTTCCTTAAATTTGGGGGAGACAGATTTTACAATAAGAGTGGTCAAATTTGCCGCAGCAAGAGATATTCTTGAATTTTACCTTATACAGTACCAGTCAAAACTTTGGACACATCTTCTCATACAAGGGGTTTTCTTTGTTTTTAATTACCTTTAATGCTGTAGCGCAATACTGGTGACATTAAAACTGTAAAATAACACAGGAAGTTACATAGTGGACAGAAAAGTGTAAACAAAGCAAAACAGAAAAAGTGTTTCATGTTTAAGATTTCTAACGGTAACCGCACTTTCCCATAATGAGAGCTTTGCACACTACTGACAGTATCTTAATCAGCTTCACTGTCATAGATGCATCCAAACATTTCAGTAGTATACTATGACACAAGCTCAATATAGAATGAATCCTACACCTCCCATAATACAGTAGGACTGAAATTATCACTTTTAACATGTCTTCTCTTTGAAATTCAAAAGATTCCTATCACAACTTCACAGGGTCCAAAGTGAGGCCTTAAACTGTTTTGTTTTGTTTAATTAAAACTCCTAATATCTAAAAATGCTGAGTAGGAAAAATATTTGGCTTCGTTTTCCCATTTTTGCTCAAAACAATTCAAACACCACCACCACCCCCAAGAAAAAAAAAAAGCTCAACTAATTATCAGAATAGTTGCTTTTTTTTCCTTCAGGTGATCACCTAGTTGTTCCAGCAATATGCAACACACTCGAGAAACACTTTTATATAGAAAAGCATGTAGGATTAGTGACCAGAATGTGCATAGTTTCCTGTCCTGATATGGAGAGGAGCGGTAAACGAATACTGCAGTGGTCAGGAATGACTTCTTGTATTAGTTCTTACTGCAGTGGAGCTGAAGGAGATTTCCACTAAAGACACTCTGTTGTCTGACCAGCAGCTTGTGTAGAATCCTTTTGATATAAATGAAAAAAAAGAAATAATATGTAAATAAATATAATTGTTCTAAACTGCACTCAGGCCAAAGGGTGGCAAGATTTTGAAAAGAAGATGAGAGGAAGTTACTGGACCGCCTTGAAGATGAACTGGAAAGTCTGGACCCCCTTCCAGTTCATAAATGTCAACTTTGTGCCTGTTCAGGTACGAACTTCACTGCCATCCTGTCCTCAGATAAACAGTGCGTCACACGTCTCTTCATGCCTCTATGTGTCACTGTGTCTGTTTTTTGCTTTCAGTTCCGAGTGCTGTTTGCCAACATGGTCGCATTATTCTGGTATGCCTACCTAGCATCTGTGAGGAAATGATGCCACCAGAGATTTCTGCAGCGTCAGAGAACTGAGACGATGCAACCAAGCCAAGTTAACTGTGCTACTGTAAAGCTGTTCCTAATCTGAACAATAACTTCCACATGCAGTAGCTCCTCTGATTAACAGGTTTAAGCCATTATAACATGCTGCTGTAACACTTTGGTTATATGACTGCCTTTGTGGTAACAAAACAGCACTGCCAAAAGCTTGAAAAACCTAACTGTAAACATTAAATAACGTGATTGAGGAAGTCTCTAACACCGGAATGATGTCAGATTTTAACACACTGCCTACATGCAGCTCCACCCCTGAGCTGACAGAAACTTCTGGAAATGTGAGGAGTCATTTCATTTTACAATAAAAGCAAACTTTACTTCTTAGTTACAAGGTGCTTTAGAAAATTAAAAGACAACAAGACATCAGTAAAGTCTGTAGACTTTATTTTTTGTATTTGTCATAAAAAAAATTAAAACGTGTTGTGTGTATTTGTACTGCCACAATAAAAGTTTTTAACACAGAATTACACATTGAGGAATGTATTGATGTTCAAAATAAAAGTCCTAATAAATAAAAAGCGCATGTTGCTATTTGATCTTCATACATAATAAACAAACGTACATCTACATGTACATTAGTGTGGTGTATGAACCGTGTCAGTGTCCTCAGCCTCCTCTCAGACGCATAGTCATGTCGATGGTGCTGTGCTCCCCGACGCTGTAGTCCGCCAGAGTCCCGGTCATCATCTCCCGGCCCTGGTGGATGAGTCTCTGCTGGCTCACAGGAACTCCCTCTCTGTGCTGCACTCTGGTCTTGAAGTCAGCAACAGTCTCCTCAGGTGTGATGTCGTAGGTGCTCAACTTTCCCTTCTCGTTGCGGAGGAACACCTGGATGTTGGCGGGCTGAGTGACCAGCAGAGACACCTGGGAGCCGGACTGCAGACCGTAGTCCCTCAGAGACCGGGAGTCGTCGCTTAGAGGAGTCCTCTGGCCGTTACTGATCACCAGCTTCTGCCTGACAGGGAGGTATCCCAGTCTGGTCTGGATCGTCTTCTTCAGAGAACCGACGGAGTCCTCCGGGTTCACATTTATGCTGTGGGAAGTCCCATCCAGCATAATGATGCGGATCTCCATGTTTCAAATGCTGCAGAGGAGAATCAAAACAGCTGTCAGTGAAAGATCTCAGGTTGTCTCACTACAACTGAGATAAAGAGAGGCTCTTACCTTGTGATGACTTTTTTTTTTTTTAAAGACAAAACTGAAGTCCTCAGATCAGATGTGTAAACAGTGATGGTGATCAGCTGCTGTGCAGAAACGTCCAGCTGATCACAGTTTATATAGAGCCAGCCTCAGCTCGGCAGCACCTCCCCTTCGCTCAAGATTCGTTTTCCCTTCTCGGCCTTCATAACTTTCGGTTTCCATTCTCCGAACATGATTCTTCTGGATGCCAGAGATGTTTTTATTATATCAAACACTCTACATTTTAAATGAATTTATCACCAAACAAGTTTATCATGCAGCTGCAGCAGAGACAGATAGTCAGCTGCTGATACAAACAGGTTTACAGGGAACTTTTACAGCTCACCTCATGATGTGCGGTCAAATAAGGACTGTTTGTATGGAAACAAAACTGAAAGGAAAAAGCCTATGTATTGATAAGTATTTTCAAAATAGCACTGTACAGAAATACAGAGAAAACTCAAATAAGGTGAATCACAAGTCATCAGTAAGTGGAAAAAGTACCAATACTGCACATAGAAAATACTCATTACTGGTATAAAAAAAACAACAAAAAAAAAAACAAAACAAAAAAACTGCATGCAATATTCTACTTAAGTAAATAAATATCTGCAAAATGTACTTGTCTGATATATTTAACTCTATATTCAGCATTTTACTGCTCTAGCAGCTCAAATGGAGCCCAATTTTAAGTATCTTACATATTATGTAATGTGGTATTATAACTCTAGAGGGTCACAAGATAAATGTTAGTGGTCATAAGATTATTAATACAATAGAAAGACAAAAAAAGTTCTAATTAACAATTTATATATATATATATATATATATATATATATATATATATATATATATATATATATAAATAAAAAAATCTCATTTTTGATTTTACTGCAAAATTCTTGGTAGTTACAGTTAAAGCAGACCATCTGAGAAATGTAGGCTCCAGAGACATATAGCGGGCCTCTGCAACAAATGAACCTGGTATATAATCCTAAACTGTCAGATAAATGTAGTGAAGATTAGGTATGAAGAAACATAATATAGAAATACTACACAATAATTGAGCAAATTCACTTTTATAAGTACTTTCCAGCACTGGAAATGCAGCCAGTGTCGTACCATTGGCCTGAAAATCTGCATTACACAGGCCGTCAATATACTCCTGACTCACTGTTTCCACTTAATGGTACTGAAACTAAACTAAAACAAAACAAAACAAAACAAAACAAAACAAAACAAAACAAAACAAAACAAAACAAAACAAAACAAAACAAAACAAAACAAAACAAAACAAAACAAAACAAAACAAAACAAAACAAAACAAAACAAAACAAAACAAAACAAAACAAAACAAAACAAAACAAAACAAAACAAAACAAAGCAAAACAAAACAGAGGTGTCAAGTGAAACTGAAAAACATAATCTGTAGAAATGAGGGGGTTAGAAGCAAAGTGGTCTAACCCACAAAAAAGCCAAACTGAATTTCAAACAATTTCTCCCAACTCAAATATAGCATTACAGTGGTACTTCGAATGTTAGACCATTCTTGAAAACACAAAACTTTGAACACATTTTTCTCTGGGTTAGAGTGCTTTGCTTCCAAACCCTTCAAATGACAAGCAGCTTTTTTATTTTTCTTGTTGCAGAACATGTGAAATGCTGTACATATATTTTCACGTTATTTTTGACTGCAGACAAACAGGGAAGTGACCAAGTGACCTCTGCCTCACCCAACACATCTGATACATACTGCAGCTCCTGATAGACACACCCAGTGTTCAAAGGAATTTAGTAAGTTTATAAGCATCAGAATTTATCGAGAAATATATCCTGTAATAAGAAAATACATCTTAAATAAGGATCCTGCATTTACAAGCAAAAGCAATTTGGCAGAAGAGGAATGTTGCATCATGATGACAGTCCACGGTATCCTGCCAAAACCATACACGAGTTTCTACTGAAAAAAAAGTACAAGTTATGTCACACCAAAGTATTTTGCTTGACTTGAATCTAACCGAGAACCTTTGGGGTATTTCGTGCAACATTTCTATCCAACAATACCAACATGCTTCACAATAAAGGCCATAGTGTTATGATCCTGCTCTAGCCCCTGCCCTTCTTTCCCCTTCTTCCTCTTTTTCCTCCTTTCTCCCTTGAGTCCTGATTTGTTTCTGTTTTGTCCTGTCTGTCACCTCTCCCTCATGTCTCTCTCTCTCCCTGTTTCACCTGCCTGCATTCTGCCATCAGCTGATTACTGCAATGAGTGTCACCTGTAGTAATTAGTCCATTCACCTATTCTCCACCTCACCTCCACCTATTTAAGTTCTGTCCTGTCATTCACTCCCCGCCGGATCATCGACCCACATGCCTTCATGGACTCTGTTTTCCCCACCTCTGGATTTCCCTCACTTGGACTCAGTCTTCTTTCAGATTCTCGCTAGCCCTGCTTATGCCTCCAGCCAGTAGCTCCAGTCTCATCTCTGTTCGCCCCAGATTTCCTGAGCCTGCTCCTTCTGTTGTCAGTTCCCCCCATCTTGTAAGTACCCCTCCTTAGCTTAGTTGTAGTTTAGTGATCTTCCGTTTTTGAATTCATAGTGTTTATTTTAGTTTTGTTTCCTCCCAGTTCAGTTCTCCATTTATGTATTGCTTTAGTTTTCTGGGTTAATAAAAGTCTTTGCTAAATTCACCTGTCTGCGCCTGGATTCTCCAGCTCCCCCCGTAACACATAGCACAGTCTATCTGCTGAGGAGAAGCATTTCTTATCACTTTTCCTGCCTTAAAATTGGGAGATACAGAACTGACAATAAGCGTGGTCAAATTTGCTGCAGCTGAGACGCAGATATCTTGACTTTAACCCCAGCGAATACGCAAAGGTTTGGACACAACGTCTCATGCGAGGGTTTTTGATTATCTTTAACTACTTTCTGTACTGTAGGACTACGCTGAAGACATCAAACCTGTGAAATAACACATGGAATTATGTAGTAGACAAAATAAAGTACCAAATGTGTTTTAGATTTTACATTTCTAGCAAAAAACACATTTTGCCTTGATGACAGCATTGCACACTACTGTAGTATCTTAATCAGCTTCATTATCATAGATGTCCAAACACTGACTGGTGCTGTGCTGTGACATAAGCACAATATATAATTAATCCTACACTATAATTAATCCTACACTTCCCAGTGTAGGATTAGGCAGTTTGAGAGTAGGGATTAAATGTACTATTATTTTTATTACAGTATAATCAGATTTTTTTTTGACTAGATAACATGCCTTTGAAAGTAAAACTGTCCACAACTTTGCAGGGCAGAACATTGTGAAGTGTATTTTCAAGTGTATTTTGTCATAAACACATTCTCTCAAAAAGTAAGTATTTTGCAAATTTATTAATGCATTTATTTTTTTGTTATTTTTTAGGAAATAACATCAAAACAGACACACACACGTGTGTCTCTCTCTGTGTGTGTAATAAATTTGCAATAATTTAGCAAAATACTTGTTATTTTTATTTTATTAATCAACAAACTGTTTTAGTATAGTAGTGTCTGTGATCAGATCCTCCCTCACTGGTAAATGCTCATTTCCAAGTTTGCAAAACAGATGTTGCTGTTATAATTTATTTTTGGGATTTTGTGATATGAATAGTAATTCTTATGACAAGTAAACCAATTTCCATGTTGATATTTAACATAGATAGATAGAGTACTTTAATAACCCCCAAAAGGAAATCGGCAAGATACAGCAGGAGGAGATCTGGTTCAGCAGGATTAAGACATAAAATGATGCTAAAATACTTTGGACACATGACTGCACTATAGTAGCAAAATAACTCAATACCTGTGTTTTTCACAGCACTACAAAAAGTTTGAAAGATCTAGTAGTAAACTATGAATAATGTCTCTTGTAAACACTGGAATAATATCAAGTCAAATAAATACACTTCTTTTATGTGTACAAATGCGGCTCCACCCAAGCAGAGAGAAGCTTCTGGAAATGAATCATGTCGTTGGCATCTTTCATAACTGGAGTTACAAGTTGCTTTAGAAAACATTAAAAGGCTGCAATAAAACATTAAAGAAGACAATAAATGCATCTGGAAAGTCTAAAGACTTTATTTATTTTAAATTGTGCACAGTTAATAGGGATTTTAAACATGCTGTATTATTTTAATGATTTATTGATTTTCCAAATTAAAACACCAAAAGATAAACATCTACTTTAACTGGCATTAAATAAAAGCATGTTCACCACTAATAACCGTGTCAGTGTCCTCAGCCTCCTCTCAGACGCATAGTCATGTCGATGGTGCTGTGCTCCCCGACGCTGTAGTCCGCCAGAGTCCCGGTCATCATCTCCCGGCCCTGGTGGATGAGTCTCTGCTGGCTCACAGGAACTCCCTCTCTGTGCTGCACTCTGGTCTTGAAGTCAGCCACAGTCTCCTCAGGTGTGATGTCGTAGGTGCTCAACTTTCCCTTCTCGTTGCGGAGGAACACCTGGATGTTGGCGGGCTGAGTGACCAGCAGAGACACCTGGGAGCCGGACTGCAGACCGTAGTCCCTCAGAGACCGGGAGTCGTCGCTTAGAGGAGTCCTCTGGCCGTTACTGATCACCAGCTTCTGCCTGACAGGGAGGTATCCCAGTCTGGTCTGGATCGTCTTCTTCAGAGAACCGACGGAGTCCTCCGGGTTCACATTTATGCTGTGGGAAGTCCCATCCAGCATAATGATGCGGATCTCCATGTTTCAAATGCTGCAGAGGAGAATTAAAATTGCTTTTTTTAAGGAAAACTCTATCTCACTGAATACCTTCAGTATTATAACTTCGCTAGCTTTGATGAAGAGAGACTCTTACATTCTGCTGCCTTCTCCGGACTGTGAGACGTGATGTAAGGTGTTCGAAATACACCGCGTCTCACCTGAGAGGCGAGAATAAGCAGTTGGAGGCGGGCTTAACGTCAGCAGTGGCCAATCCCAGAGCCCTTCAAACTCGCTGGCCAATCCATGCTTTCCCCGTTTTCAAGAGCTTCTGTCCGCACTACCAGCGCGCCGAATGCGCATGTGGTGGCGCTGAAGACAAGTTTGTTATGATTAGAGACTAGAGGATATTCTGCCATCCACAGCTTTATAATTCATCATTACAAGTTTTAATTACCGTAGTAGCTACTGGAGGAGCTTTGTTTGTAAATGCTTTCATGGACGGAGCCCAGACACGGCAGGAAGTCCTCATTTGTCCAGAAAAATCAGCATATAAAAGTGCTGTATAGGTGATCCGTTTTGTTTGTTCAAGGTTTAACTTTTAATTTTATATGCAAATCCATATCATGTAATGTCGCTGGAAAGCATTATGCAATGTGTATATAATGAGGTTTAAATTCACAGCTTATTGTTTGTAATTTAAAGTCCACAATGTGAAAATTGGTTGACACAAATAAGCAAATTGTTTTTCTTGAATTAACATTTTCAGAAAGATACATGATCCATTTGTATTATTTCATCAGTCTTATATTTCTGACTATATTTTGGCAAAATGACACTGAAACTAAAATAAACAAACATTAATAAAAAAGACGGGCATGAAAAGGGCATAAGGAAGCATAAAAATAGAAATAGTACACAGTACTCAAGCAAATTTACGTTTTTAATACTTTCCATCACCAGAAATACAAACAACGGCATATTATTGGCCTGAAAATCACATTACACAGGGTGTCAATATATTTCTGACTAACCACTTTCATAAAATGATACTGAAACTAAAACAAAAAAACAAAACAGGTGACAAATGAAACTGAGAAACAAAATCTTTGTCAGTGACATGCAGCCATTTTGCAAAACACGTGAAACCTGCTGCACATAGTTTTTCACATATTATTTTTGACTACAGAGTCCTGACCTCCTCCATCACATCTCACACATACTGTAGTACCTGATAGACTCTTCCAGTCAGCAAATAAAAAGAAATCTTTGTAATAAATATGAAGGATAACTTTATTAACATCAGAACTCTGAGTGTTTCAGCATGGCGGCCCTCTCCTCCCTCTTAGGTAGAGGAATATTTCCTGTGGTAAGAAAACAAATACTAGTTAGAGATCCTAAACAAAATGTGATGAAAACTGTACACAATCATCTCTGATTTTACGAATATAACAAATACTGTACAATTATCAAATGTACTATGTTTTCTTACCTGGTGGTGCCACAAAATATTCTTCAGCAGTTTTTTCTGAGAGCTGAAGCAGTTCTTCCGCACAGTCACCTTCTTTCACTGCATCGTCCCTCAGGTATAAAGCCCTGAATGTGTATGGATAAAACAGAATTACTTTCAAAAAACTACCTTTACAAGGATGTCAAAACTGAGATACTAATTTTTTGTACCATTTGTAATTAGTTCCGTCATAAACTTTTATTTGAATTTTAAAAGTGATATGAATAATTGCAATTTTGTTGTCCTTTTTGTGTTTATTTTATGCTGCTACTAATTTTAGATTAGTGGCAGTAGCGTTAGTGACCACCATTTCCTTGAAGGTCCCATTTATTTAGGTGGCTTAATACAAAAGTGTGCAGAGCAACTAAATCAATGACTGTGGTGTCAGTAGACGTTCACTGTCATGCAGTGGCTCAAATATTACAAGTTCATTGCCTCAGCATGAACAGTTGGTACCATTAAACCAAAGCAGAAGAAGGGCGTGCCAACAACATGGCAATAGTGAATTGAAAATTAACATTTCAGTTAGTTTCATCCACCTGTTTTCATACAGTTGAATGAAAACGATTGTGACATTACGTACAATGATTGAGGTTAACTCAAATAGCTGCCATCAGATGATTTATGTAATAACTGCAACAGGCCTTTCTGAGGTAAAAAGTCTAACATGCAACTGAGCTGTTTTCACTGTCTGTGCCGTACCTGTCCTCCAGAACTGAATCCATTGGTTCAATCCCTGAAGTGTCAACAACATGAAGCTGATCTGCAAACCGTATGGCTTTCTCCAAACACTCCAGACCCTGTTTAGTACGGAAGTCAACCAAGGCCAGTCGCTCTAGTTTGTCCACCAGGTCTGCAGGGATTTGGGCAGGCTGTAATATGAAAGGTGTATTGCTTAGAAATGCATGTGTGACAGCTTCCTTCCACCATCATGTATAATACCTCTGACCTCTGATTAAGGTTATTAATCCATTAATTACTTGGTATCACTAAACACTGTCATGACCGTTCTGATAGGTCAAGTTCACTGAGTGAAATTTCAATGTCCATGTTAAAGTTTCAATGAACGTCACTATAGTGTCCCAGTGCAAGTCAGAGCACCACTAGATAACTGTAATCCCACCCAGTCTTCACCCTTTCTGCAGTGCAAACAACTGCTGCACCTGTTTGAAGAACGCTTCACTTCGAGGCTCCCTGCTTCTGGATTTCAATCCGGACCAACATAGCAGCTCATTTGAAAACCTTTTCTGTTATTAGGAAAACAATCCACTAAATTGTGTTACTGAAAACATTTGAGGCCAAATAAGCGATGCGGTTAATAAATCTGTCTCCAGTTTAAGTTAATAATGGTTACTTCAAAGTTTTTTGATGTTTATAGAGGCAGCAGACCACAGTTGACACACCTCATTCTAATAAAGTAGTCTAGATCTCAACTTGATATAAATAAGGAGTGAGCGACTAATCACTCCGTGCCTTGAAATGCCTCATGATGCTACCAGAATGCACTGCCTAGCTGCTTACAAAGAAAATTAGGATTATTGGGCATGTACCATAACAGCAACAGAAAATCAGCTGTGCATTCTGTCCATAAACATCACAGAGAGCACCAAAGACGCACTTTTTTAGTTGCCTTTAGTTGAGAATGTTCACAAATGGATGCATTATGGAAAGCTACCTCTGTCATCAACACAGTAGCTACAAAATTATGGCAATGGGTAACCTAGTCCCACTGAAAATATATTTTATTGTACCATAAGGTATCGTAGTTTTAACTTTAAATTATTATCAGACATAGGTTGAACTTTCTGTATTAAAATCATACATAAAATATGGCTGTCTTGCCTACAAGTAAAAAACATTTTCAGCATTTCTTGTCCTGGACTATTGTGGATTGTGGTTACCTTAACAACAAAATTATTAACTGCACATGAATTAGTTCATGCACATAAGATAATTAGTGCATTTAAAATAAGAAAACAGAAGTTTGACATCCCTTAATTTGTATGCTGACATAGTTTTCAACCAAATGTATATTACAATAACGTCATAGAATTCCAGAACTTCAGTTAGATTTTTGGTTTTGGTGTGTCACCCAATGACTTTTGGTGGCCTCATCTGGCCACCTATATGAAAAATTACTTGAGACACACCTGGACAAATACATCAGTTTATACACAGTTTCTTAGAGCTTTAATTATGAAACGGCAGATTATCAAAGGGTGTACAGGTGATCTGTGATGTAGTTATTGGTTCAACCAGTATTGTACATAACATTTTCTGTAATTTAGGGCTGTGCCTATGAAATGATCTCCGGGGCTGAACAAAGTATCTATCTATCTATCTATCTATCTATCTATCTATCTATCTATCTATCCATCCATCCATCCATCCATCCATCCATCCATCCATCTATAATCAATTTGAAGACATTAGGCCATTGTGTTTCCATCCACCCAGTTCTGAGCATGTTACCTGTGGAAGCTGGTCCTCTGGTACTGGTTCCCATGTTGGCATCTTTGGTACCTGCAGAGACACACTCAGGTCACAATGCTACCAACTCAATGACCTGTACTGCCTACTAGTACACTGGATGCAGACATATTTAACTTACCTTCGGGTTGTGTGGTTGTGAGCTGTACAGACGTGTTACACTTAGGATGTAGGTTTGAACGCAGCAGCTTCTTCTGTGAAACGTCTTCTCCACGTTTGTTATTGTATGTCCATCATTTGATAACAGTCTACTTGTAGACCGAATAATTTTCGGTGGCACACCACAAGAGGTGCGTAGGGCAGCGAGGCTCAACGCTGACATTTCCAACACAGTAAAATATCCAGCGATGATTAAAAATGCAGAAAACGAGTCACATTTTCTCAGTCTTCTTTCTCCGGCAAGGTCAGCTCTGGGCTAAACTAGCTTCACATGGCTGCAGCTAACAGGAGTTATCTCACAGGAGGCAGGACGAAGGGAAGCGAGAGGCTTCAACGTAACTTACTTCCGTGTTCGCGTGTCTCTCAGAAAGAAAACAAACTAATTCGCTTTATTTGAAATACATTGAGGTTGTTTTAAATGTTGAGTCACGCTGTTATATATTGAAAATACATAGCAGAGAGTGGCAAACTGACATCTTTGAAAGACACTGTTAATAATGTGAAACCGTTATATCGTAGACTGCTGCCTTTGGCGCAGGCGCACTGCTGTTGATAGCGTTCCAACGTTCTTTGCTAAAGAGAACTTAATTAGCTAAACTAAACGCGGCGGTATATTAGCCATCACAGTAAATGATGTAGCCATATTTATTTTTATATCGTACTTTTCATAATAGAAAACGGCCAGATCTGATTTCAGAGCGCCCGGATAGCTCAGTCGGTAGAGCATCAGACTTTTAATCTGAGGGTCCAGGGTTCAAGTCCCTGTTCGGGCGAATATGTTTTGTTTTTAGGACCTACTAGCATCTCTTCGTCTATTAGCTTTTCCAGCTAAATGCTAACGATAACAAGAATATCTTGATGACACCGTGACATCTTTGTTTAGCTTGATCGTATACAATTTGTCATTAAGTTGGCACTAAACACCCACTACAGGTGACTCAGATATAAATGTCTTTAGTAGTTCCTGCGAAAGTAAAGTGATCTGATGATGGCGCTAACTATATGCAAAATGGAGGATGTTCAAAGTTATTACAGTTAATCCCGACTTGAATGTTTGGACCACGACTAGACACAGTAAGTTAGTCATAGGTGTAGATTTTATAATTAGAATTAATTAATGAGACAAGCTGCTACACATGTAAAGAGGCTATTTCCACAAATAGAGGACTCAAAAGAGAACAGGAGAGTAATTTATACCTACTTGTATGTAGACTCAGCAGGGATAATGTGACAGCCTATCTGAGTTATATTTCATTATGTTTTCAATTGTCACCTGGTGGCTGAATTTTGTTTTACATAATTCCCCCCCTTTAACCACAAATTGATGCAGAAAAGGTCAGTGTATTTACCTGGCAATTGGATTTTCCGTTCTGAAACGGGTATTGAAAAACAAAAAGTGGTTATTTGATTTTCGTTTTAAAATACAAAAAATAAAATTGAAATACAAGACGTTTTTCCTTTTCATGATCAAAAAGGGATATATGAAATTTTAAAAATGCTTTGTTTTTCATTTTATATTTAGAATATCAAAAAAATAAAATCAGTAAGAGACAGAAACGAAAAAAGGTCAGTTTTATTATTTTCTGAGACCGGAAGTGGTCATCAGCAAGTGTGGGGCCATACGACAACAAGACTCTCAGAGGGCGGAGCCAGAGAGCAGTGATTGGTCAGACTGACTGAGAGCCAGAGAACAGTGATTGGTCAGACCATAGATATGTATAGAAGACAGCGCGCTAGCTAGTCTATCTATGGTCGACACGTCTGGTAGCATCTCTGGCTGCTGTTGACTTTGTTTTTGGAGTAAAACACGGTAAGAAGATAAATACTTCTAACGAGTAGCGTTGTTTTGTTGTACGTTAAGTCAGCGACTTGTGAAGAGTTGTGTTTTGTCGTGTTTGAGCAGTTGGTCCGGACGCGTTAGCTAGCTAAGCGGCTAAGTTAGCTAGCGGGCTAATTAACACAGGTGGCTAACTTACCGCTGAACACCTGTGTTAGTTGCTGCCACAGTTGTCCGTCATTATTAGGCTGAACTTCTCAACCTGTATTTCTCTGCTGTGTATTTTAGCTTTTAAAAGTTATTTTACTTTAAGGTTAACTGAAACTCGTTCAGCTGCACTGAAGTTTAACATTCAGCTGGTTTGACTTAAACCGCCCTTAACTTAACATTGCGCAACATTACCTCTCTGAATCTCCATAATTTCATTAAATTCCTTCTCTCTTCCACTGCTCAAGTTCAATCCAGTATATAAAGTGACATTAATAGTGAATAAACTAACATCCAGCCATTGTATTTATTTATTACTGCATGTATTTGTAGTAAAACATAAGTTGAAACATCCTACTTTTGGATCTAGAACTGCACAAGCCGTTCATTTTCAGTCACCTGATGAGTTAAACTCCCCTTTTTATGTGAGGTTGAAGCAGAAAGTCTGAGTTACCAAAGAAAGTTGTTTGTAATTTGCGATACCTGTTATCTCTGACTGAGGCTTTAGTTTTTGTTGAGCTGATTTCCACGTAGAAACTTTGTTCAGGAAGATTTCTCAGTAGCTCAGAGGACAGGCTGCTTTTTACACAACCTTGTAAGAGAATGTCTGTCAATGCTTTCAGCAGAATTTAGAAACACAACACTTCCTAAACAGATATTTTGAGGCTGTGAGGTTGAACGTTTGAGAGTATATCAGTGTGTTTGTTTGTGGTCTTTCTGTTTCTAGGTGGAAGCTGAATTAGTGAGGATGACTCCTGCTCCTGTCATCTCTAAGCTCCTCACACATCTTTACCTGCACATGAGGAAAATCACTCCTGTAGAATGCAGGTATGTTTGTCATTATTATAAATAGCTGTTGCCTGGTGACCTGTCAGAAACCCATCATACAGAGTCAGCCAAAAATAATGTTTACACACATCAGGAAAAGAAAAACTTGCATAAATATTTCAATACCAAACTTATTCAGACATCACGAGATTAACAAAAGTTATCTTTGGCCTCTACAATTACAAGAGGTGCTCAAAGTGGAGGCCACTGGCTTCCAGACATTTCTGTTCTGTTGTAGACGTCACTTGTTGATGCTCCATTCATGAGGGTAATGCCATCTGTTGGGAAAACATCCTACAACAGGACACAGTTATCGTGATTTGATCAAACTTTGAAAGAGGTATCTATATGTGTAGAAGTACTTATACAAATGAAATATTTATGAAAGTTTTTCTTTTCCTGATGTGTGTACATTATTTTGGCTGACTGTGAACTTAATGAGAACAAAACTGTCATTTAATTGTTGCTCTGGAAGCTTCTTTAGTGAAAACCAGCTGGTGTTCTGCTTTGAAACAAACTGCTGTTGAGGTCTGTGTTTTTAGGTTTAACCCCACAGTTTCTGAATGAACTGATAGTTGTTTTTTCCTGATCAATGTGGACGTTATAATTGATGGTAACATTTACTGATCATATAATCAGCATGACAATATAACAGTATAACATTCTGACCACCTGACTAATACTGTGTTGGTCCCTTTATGCTGCTAAAACTCCTCTGACCCAGTGGTTCATCAGAACCTCTGGGGATGTCCTGTGGATTCTGTGGATCCTGTGGGTTGCAGGGTGGGTCCTACCTAGACCAGGCTGATCCTGGACCATCCCACAGATGCTCAATGAGATCTGGATGTGGGGAGTGTGGAACCCAGGTGAACAGCTTAGCTCTGTCGTGTTCCTCAGACCACTCCTGAGCAGTTTCAGTTTGTCCTGCTGAGGGTGGCAGCTGGCATCAAGGACTGCTGTTGCCATGGAGACTAGGGGGTTGTTTGTCCTGCAGTGTTTAGGTGGTGGTACATGTCAAACATCCACATGAACATCAAGGTTTCCCAGCAGAACGTTACATTAGAACACGATGATGGATGTTGTTCTCTTCAGCTGTCAGTGGTCAGAATGTTGTGGCTGATCAGTGGATCTGTCTGCCTTTACTCTGACATCCAGAGTTACACAAAAGTGTAGTATGTGTGCAGTGCAGAAGAGATTTACTTTATTGTATACTTTTTTTTTTTTTTTTTTTAAAGGGAGAGCAATTTTTTATCCACCTGAAGAAGACTTAATCTTTCCCTTCAAAGGATAGTTAATTGTTACTACGGCTTCCATAGTCGTCCCATCAGAGTAAATCATATCCATATACAGATTTTTATTAATTCCAGGGCTGGTTCAGTAGAGATTATAATAATAAGTACATCAGATTGACAGACTGGACTGTTCCCTGGACTCCATAGAGGAGGTGGGTGAGAGGAGGATGTTGGCAAAGCTCACATCCATCATGGACAATCCCTCTCACCCACTGCATGACACTGTGGGGTCTTTAAGCAGCTCCTTCAGCAGCAGACTGAGACATCCACCCTGCAAGAAGGAGCTCTATCGCAGGTCCTTCATCCCATCTGCTATAAGACTTTACAACATCAGCATCACTGGCTGATGTTAACAAAATGCATTCATATCATTACCACCCCAAACCATAAAATTTGCACAGCAATTCTTGCACTGCACATCTTTGCACTTTTAAACTTTATTTTTTCTTTTAAGCCACTTTATCCTCATCTCTCACCCTTGTATATATTGTAAATATTATTACTACT
This sequence comes from Amphiprion ocellaris, assembly GCF_022539595.1. Taxonomy (NCBI): domain Eukaryota; kingdom Metazoa; phylum Chordata; class Actinopteri; family Pomacentridae; genus Amphiprion; species Amphiprion ocellaris. The sequence goes on along the minus strand of NC_072771.1, from coordinate 24,695,479 downwards.
GTTCTATTATTATTTTATTCATATCACTACGTCTACTGTTACATAAGCTGCTGTATAACAATGTAAATTTCCCCTGGCATGGGGAGAAATAAAGGACTTATCTTAGATAATTCTTGGTTGCTGTTGGAATTTTGCAGACTGAGAGATGGTTGAGAAGGTTTGCAGTTCTTGTTTTAGCAAAATATGTTATAACAGAAGATCTTTATTGTCATTGTACATGAAATTATCTGCAAACCAGCAAAGTGCATCAGTCTGAGGTATCCAAATATAAATAAGTAAAGAAAAATGCTTCTAAAGCCAATAGTAAACGGAATATTTTGAGGGAATATTTTAAAAAGGAAAGAAAAGCTCCATTCTCACTCCTCTCAGGATAAACTGTCATTAAAATTGACTTTCAATTTAGCTTCAACACTAGATAAAAACATTTGCTTTCATTACTACGGTGGCCGAGAGGTGCAAACCAAATTTACATAATGCAAAACACTTTTACAACCTCCAAGGCAAATTTACAAGCGACAAAACACTTTTACAAGTCCAAAAACACTTTTACAAATCCAAATTCCAAATTTACATAATGCAAAACACTTTTACAAAGCCAAATGTAACCGGAAAGGGAATGTCCCAACTCTGGGGTTGAAGCGGAAGTGACGACGAGGAGCGGCTAATGCAACGGACAGTGAGCGGGTGATGTTTTGCCCGTTTTGTGGGGAACATATGAACCGATTGACGCGGTTTTGTTTTTCGTGTGGTCGGTCTTTAGAGTGTTTAAATGGCGCAGATCAGACCGACAGAGTGCATTAGCCGCTCCTCGTCGTCACTTCCGGTTCAATCCCGGAGTTGGGATATTCCCATTCCGGTTGCATTTGGATTTGTTAAAGTGTTTTCGGACTTGTAAAAGTGTTTTTGGACTTGTAAAAGTGTTTTGTCGCTTGTAAATTTGTCTTGGAGGTTGTAAAAGTGTTTTGCATTATGTAAATTTGGTTTGCACCTCTCGGCCACCGTACATTACTGATGTTGTCAAGTTTTAATAAAGTTCATGCTACTTTTATGAAATGATGAAAGTGAATAAATTGTATTTCTGTGATCTGTGTTTGATTTCTGTCTTTTCTCCTGTCATCCAGATGTTCAGAGGGAGATGATGCCACATCTGGTCCAGCTGATGGAAGGTCTTGAAGTTCTCTGACTGACCTCGACTGAAGATGGTCGTCTCACTGGATTTAAGGTTCAGATGCTCAGTAACAAACTCCACCAATGAGCCAACAGGGAAGCTTTAGGTTTATTAAATGTTGCTATGAAGGTTTCGCTGTTTTTCTTTGTGAATGCAATGTGCTCCAACTGAAACTTGAATTAGAACTTAGAAGTAAATCCTTCCATCTGAAAGGATTTAGTTGCATTAATAACCTCATAACATTCTAATTTTTATTCCAGTCTTGGTTGGAAATAGAATCTCTGTATTGATTCAGGTAAAAACTGAACTTCACAGCATGTTGGAGCAAAACAACCAGATGAAAACTGTGATGGTGTTGGATTGTCAGACCGTAATGTTGCAGCTCAAAGCAGCTTTTCTAGCTCAGTTCATTCTGACATTCAGCTATGAATCAACACAGCAGATGGTGATCCATGCTGTGGAAGTCTCACATCTCCTGATTTAATGGAGCTGCTTTGCACTTTTTACACTGTTTATTCACCAACACTTTATTTAATAAAAGTCCCATCTAGTTTTTATGAGGAATGTGATGTTTTAATTTCTCTGTGAATAACTGCAGTCTAATGCAACAGCTGGAATTGTAACATCTGTCCTGATATTGATCATGAAGTATTGATCAGAATACTTATGGTCAGCAGTCATCCCTGAAGTTTTACATTAAAATCTTTACTTGTGTTGTGAACTTTGGTAAGAAGCAAAAACGTTACTGTTGCCATGGATACATGAGTGTTAAATTCTGTCCATGTTTCCATTGTGGGAAATTCAGTCCAGCAGATGTTTGTTTTTACTTCCAGCTACCATTCAGTCTGAGATATTAAGAATAAATAAATATGCATAATGTGGAAATGAACAGATTTTATTTTTATTTATTCCTACAGCTGTTGCAGGGAATGTACTAGAATGTGGAGGAATTTAGTCTCATCATTATAGACAATAAATATTATCTGAAAGTCGGGTTATTGTTGTTTATCAGCACAATACAAAAAGATTAATGTTAGAAATATTCCAGTTAAGACTCTAGAATATCATGATTTATGTAAATTTACCTCAATAATATGAATGTTCACGTTAAGATTGTACAGTGATATTTATTATGTAAGTTTAGCTGATTAAAGTTTATGACTCTGCACTACAATATTATTTATTATTAAAATTTATATCATTATTGTAATATTTAGGGTCAGATGCTATAGTATTGAGATTAAAAAATCAAATAGTCTATAAAATGTAAATATACTGAACTCATTTGGATATATTTAAGTGAGACTCTACAATATTCTTTGACATAAATCTATCTAAATCAAAATTTTAATCATTTTTACTCCAAACATTTACTGGACTGATTTAAACATTAAAATCACTCCTTTCTAATCCTCTGCTGTACGTTCAAACCTGAGGCCTTAAATAGAAACACACAAGTATCTGATTGAAGGAACTTCTGCAGAGTCCTGGTTCCAGAACATGATGATAGAATTATAGACAAACTTTAACAAAAGCTGCCTGAGAGTTTACAGGTTTTTATGTTGGATTTCTTCAGTAATTTAATGAGCGTTATCAGCAAAAATCAAGTGTTCATTTGATGAACTTCATTTCCTAAAACATCCAGAATTGGAGCTCATATCTTTGGCAGCTGTAAAGTTTCTGCTCCTTCAAAGTTCACAACACAATGAATGAATTCCTAAAACACTCTCAATGCTGGAGAGTGTTTGTGATGCTGAAGCAGTGACCAGTTTTTCTGTTTCTTCTCTGGAGATGCACAATGAGGGACGTCTGCAGAGACTGAGAAAGAGTCTCACCACATCCTGACATGAGGAAAAAGACTTTATTGAAGACTACAATGAGAAAAACTATCAGACAGCAGACGGCTGCGTTCAAGGTGAGCTCTGAACATTTGATCTGGAACAGGAA